>NW_026886082.1:0-72892 GCF_032173495.1 Musca vetustissima
TTTATGGCGTACGAAGGTATATAAAATCTTTAACTACTTCGAAGCTGTAGTTCTCAAGTTCCACTGGACGTCTTGTGGGTCGACCTAACTATATTTGTGGGTTCCACTTGGTCATCTCGCCGTTTACTGTCAGATCCACATTGGCAGACTCCTTTTCAATTTGTTCAAAGGTGGCTGTTACCGCTCGCAATGTTCGACCCATTATATCGATGCCATCGGCGTAGGCGAAGAACATGCGACTCGTATGGGCATCCTTTTCCAGCAGGATGTTAAAAAGGTCACACGACAAACTGTCACCTTTTCTGAATCCCTGTTCGAGAGGTCCTTTACGACCTTTGCCGTATTAATTTTGCAGGAATGCCAAATGCAGACATGGCTTTATACACCTATGGGTCGGATAAGGCTGTCGAATGCGGCTTGATAGTCGACGATAGGTGGATGTGTCGATGTGAAAATCTGGTCAATGACTTAATCTTGGCTAGGTTGTATACACTCTATACCGTCATCTATTATTGGTTCTGGGGTATCCTCTTCACCGCTACTATTTGATACCAGAAGATTTTCAAAATCCTCCTTCCAGATCCTCAGCAAGCTGTCTGTATCTGTCACCAGGTTTCCTTCTTTATCTCTACAGAAGGATTTGCCTGCACCAAAGCCTTCGGTTTGGTGTTATACCCGTTGATAGAATCTTCGGACTTTATTCTGACTCCTGTACATCTCGATGTGCCCACGCTTACGTTTTTCTTGTTCTTTCTCCTTTTTTCTGAAAACAAGTTTCTCCTCTCTCCTTTTCTCCCGATAGTTGTCCATCGCAATACGTTTTGCTACTGCCCGCAAGGTTGCCATATACGCTGCGTTTTTCATATCAGTAGCATTACGACACTCCTGATCGTACCAGGGATTTCTTGATGGTGGTTTTGGTACCCAAGTGTTGCTTTTGCTGCAGTTTGTAGGGAGTGGGCAATTCATTGCCATTGTGCTTCTATATTATTATCGGGACAAGGGGTGCTTTCGTCAAGCAGGTGGGTAAGTTGAGCGGAGTAGGCTTCAGCTATCTGTTGTGTTTGCAACTTTTCAACGTCGAGTTTCCGTGTAACATTAGATCGCACCTTTGCTGCTACATTAAGACGGGTGCAAACCTTGGCTGCCACAAGCTAATGGTCCGAACCGATATTCGCTCCTCGTATCGATCGAACGTCTAAAATATGATCGATTTGATTTTCGTTGCTTGATCAGGAGAAATCCAAGTGGCCTTGTGAATATCGATATGCATGAATCTGGTGCTGCTAATTACCAGGTTTTTTGTTGTTCTTCACGCCAAGGCTGAATATTTCGAACGGTTGGCGCCAAAGATATTTTCCCTTCCGATTTTTGCATTAAAATCTCCTAGCAGAATTTTTATGTCATGGCCAGGGCAACGGTCATATGCTGTTTCTAGGCGCTCGCAAAAATATGTCTTTGGTCTGCTCATCTTTATCTTCGGTCGGAGCATGGGCGCAAATAAGACTGATGTAGAAGATCTGCGCTTTTATGCGGATTATAGCAATTCGCTCATCTACTGGAGTGAATCTGGAGACGAGGTCTTTTATTCTCCTGTTAACCATAAATCCGCAACCAAATTCATGTCTCTCTTCATGGCAGATATAATACAGGGCGTAGATGATACCACCACATGTCCACATGAGAAGGACATACACTTAAGCCATATGAGGCCTGTTGTGAGCTCTAGATGTGCGGAGGAAGTACAAGAATTAGTGAAGTGTATATTAATAAAGAAAAACATTTGGGTTTGATTCCCTGTGAATCTAGGAATTCCGTGTTTTTTGCGCACTCCTACAGTCTTTTCCATTCACACCCCCTCAAGGTAATTTTCACCAGTCGCTGCAGCTCCGCCACATCGGCTCCCTCCTCTATGTTGCTGGGAATTATCCCCTCGCTGTTTTCTTTGGCTTCATTGTCTCCAATCCTTGCCTTCCCGATTTTGAAGTAAACGGCATTGGGCACGTAGTGAGCCTTGCCTTTGGTCTTAGCCAGACTTGCCATTGAAGACCTGTATATGCCTAACACAAGGAGAGTCCCTTCCTCCTTCTCCTCCCTGTGGAAGACTTCCCATTTCTTCACGTGCAGTGTCTTGTTTTGTAGGTTGAAGACCTCGAGCATGTGTTCCGAGTCGAAATCGCTGCCCCAACCTCTGACGAAGACTGTAGCCTTTTGTAGTTGAGGAATGTATTTTTTCCTCACCAGCTTGAGCTTCATTGTTCCATCTATTGGTCCAATGCTTGCCACTACCTTTCTCAGGGCTTCTATGCTTTTTGGACTTCCTAATTCCAGCATTAGATAGTCCCCTCGTAGCTATTCATTTCTATAGAGTCCCCTCCTTCCAGTAGGTACTCCATTATCTTGGTATTGGCCACATTTAATACTTCTTTATGGGTCTCCTTCTTTAGCTTACCGGACGCGCTATTTCCGTCCGACCGGACGCGCTATTTACCGGACGCGCTATTTCTGCTATGCAGAGCTCGTCTCGATAGCGCAACCTTGGGTAAGACGGCGGCTCCTTACGATTTGTTGCTGTCATCTTCCTCTTTCGCAACTTCCGGTTGGTCCTTTTGGGATTCCCGGTCTATGCGGAAGATTCCGACTCAGCACTCGTCTTCCTGATATCATAGCCAGCCTCGTCTGCCCTCGTCAGTGGATTCTCGTGACAGTCTCCTTTGACGTTGGTTTGGTTCAGCTTTCTCTTATTATCGGTCGACGGGAAGGTCTTTTTCATTTTGGCGGATTTGGCAGTCGCCTGCGCATCCGGAGACCTTATCCTTTTCGCCGCTTCCGCAGAAGTGGAGGGAAGGTCAGGCTTATCGTTTTGTGTGTCTGCCTGTGTCTCGCTCTTTTTGTTTGTCCGGTTCAATCTGGCCAACTTCCGCCTTTGTGCCCTAGACAACTGCTTCTTCCTAGTTGTGAGTTTGGCGATGTTTTTACTCACCTCCTCTATCATCTTGTCAGCCTCATCTTTCTTCCGGCTCTCCAAGACAGTTATGTTTGTCTGATTATCATGATCACATTCAGAGTTCAAAGTTGAGTCCCCTCCCGTCTCTGAAGGCTGGGTCGAGATTGCTCTTCCTCTGTGGTTCCTCAACTTCGAGTTGGTGTTGCCCGAAGGCTGAAATCATCAGATTTACTTCCATCGTATTTCTTGTAAGGCCAAAGCCGTCACTGCGCCTGTTCTGTACAAGGTGCGCACATTCCAAGTGCAGATTCGCAGATCGTGGTCCTTTATACGTTTGCGGGGATCGTCAACATTATGGGGGGTTTGGTTTTCTTTTTCTTTGCTTTTTCATAGTAGGAGGGGTTTTCCGACTGTGGGCAACTAACCCGATGCCTAAACCCATTTTTTATAGTTCTTATGGGAGAACTCGCGGCACATATTAGCTCACTATTTCAAAGGGTGATGAAAATAGCTACCCTAGGTGACACCGCGGAGAGGTTAGTGTCCACAATTGAGATGATAGAGGGACCAATATAAGCCTGGACTTCGCCATGTTAATGCCAATCAGAACCGTTGCTTGGTATCTATTATCCCCTACGTCACCTCCACGCCTTTGTTAGGTCATGAAAAATAATTTAAAAAAAAAATCCACTTCCCTTACCACCCTCGTCATATCCATTTGTGGTGTTCCCATGCCATTCTTTATTGGACTTGGTCTAATAAAGAAGTTACCCAAATATTAAAGTCTACTTTTAGGCGCTTTAAATGCAGCTGTTGGTTATTTATTTTGCTACGCTCTCCCATTTGCAACACCATTTCTCCCAGTAATGCTGGCCATGCATTTAAAGTTTTATGTGCCACCGCCACACCGCATCCCGCACCGCTAAGAAGTCCACCATCATCAGATTTCTTTGTTTGGCCAGGAGGAATCAGCTTGCAGAATTTCTTCGTATGCAGCTATGTCACGTTTTACGGAATTTTATTTTTTATTTCGTCTCGATATCCCTTCCTTTTTTTTTGCTTTGTTGACCGAAGTCCAGATTCATTTCGTTTCTTTGACTTGGTCTTTCATTGTTTTCCTTTTGCAGATCCTTTTTTTGGTTTGTTGTTCTATTGGTTGTGCTTTTTTGGTGTGTGTGTGTGTCCTGGAAATGGTGTACGCTTATCTTGACTTCTTCATGGGATGTATTTGGACAAGGATGTGATTTCTGTTAGTCGTACGATGTGTTCGGATTACTTTCTTTTGTAAGATTACTGTGATTCGATGTTTTTTTATTTCGGGGAGCTTCTTCGAATCTGCTGTTTTTTTTTTTTTGCTTCGAATTTCTGTGGAAGCATGAAGGATATAAAACCGAAAATGTTCGACTAAAAGGATTTGTTTGAGACAAATTGTTTGACTATATGTTTGTGTGAATTTCCTGCTGGATTCTATGGAGTGAAGTCATATTTTTTTTTGTTCGGGGGGTCGGACTGCCTTCAGGTTTGTAGGGTCTTCTTGAAATAATGGTTTTGGATTTTAGTAAAACGCTGATTTGGGGTATTGAAAATGAAATGAATAAAACTATTCTTTAAAGCCGATCTAAGGTAGGTGCGGATTTTTTAAAAAAATATATTTTTCATTACCCAACATAGGCGTGGATTTTTTAAAAATTATTTTTGAGGCCTAGACAAAGGCGTGGATTTTTAAAAAAATAATTTTTGAGGCCTAGACAAAGGGGTGGATTTTTTAAAAAGTATTCTTGAGGCCTAGACAAAGGCGTGGATTTTTTAAAAATTATTTTTGAGGCCTAGACAAAGGCGTGGATTTTTTAAAAATTATTTTTGAGGCCTAGACAAAGGCGTGGATTTTTTAAAAAGACGTGGATTTTTAAAAAATTATTCTTGAGGCCTAGACAAAGGCGTGGATTTTTTAAAAATTATTTTTGAGGCCTAGACAAAGGCGTGGATTTTTTAAAAAGGCGTGGATTTTTAAAAAAATATTCTTGAGGCCTAGACAAAGGCGTGGATTTTTTAAAAATTATTTTTGAGGCCTAGACAAAGGCGTGGATTTTTTAAAAATTATTTTTGAGGCCTAGACAAAGGCGTGGATTTTTTAAAAAGACGTGGATTTTTAAAAAATTATTCTTGAGGCCTAGACAAAGGCGTGGATTTTTTAAAAATTATTTTTGAGGCCTAGACAAAGGCGTGGATTTTTTAAAAAGGCGTGGATTTTTAAAAAAATATTCTTGAGGCCTAGACAAAGGCGTGGATTTTTTAAAAATTATTTTTGAGGCCTAGGCAAAGGCGTGGATTTTTTAAAAAGGCGTGGATTTTTAAAAAAATATTCTTGAGGCCTAGACAAAGGCGTGGATTTTTTAAAAAGGCGTGGATTTTTTAAAAATTATTTTTGAGGCCTAGACAAAGGCGTGGATTTTTTAAAAAGGCGTGGATTTTTTAAAAAGGCGTGGATTTTTTAAAAATTATTTTTGAGGCCTAGACAAAGGCGTGGATTTTTTAAAAAGGCGTGGGTTTTTAAAAAATTATTTTTGAGGCCTAGAAAAAGGCGTGGATTTTTTAAAAAGGCGTGGATTTTTTAAAAATTATTCTTGAGGCCTAGAAAAAGGCGTGGATTTTTTAAAAATTATTCTTGAGGCCTAGACAAAGGCGTGGATTTTTTAAAAAGGCGTGGATTTTTTAAAAATTATTCTTGAGGCCTAGACAAAGGCGTGGATTTTTTAAAAAGGCGTGGATTTTTTAAAAATTATTCTTGAGGCCTAGACAAAGGCGTGGATTTTTTAAAAATTATTTTTGAGGCCTAGACAAAGGCGTGGATTTTTTAAAAATTATTTTTGAGGCCTAGGCAAAGGCGTGGATTTTTTAAAAAGGCGTGGATTTTTAAAAAAATATTCTTGAGGCCTAGACAAAGGCGTGGATTTTTTAAAAAGGCGTGGATTTTTTAAAAATTATTTTTGAGGCCTAGACAAAGGCGTGGATTTTTTAAAAAGGCGTGGGTTTTTAAAAAATTATTCTTGAGGCCTAGAAAAAGGCGTGGATTTTTTAAAAAGGCGTGGATTTTTTAAAAAGGCGTGGATTTTTTAAAAATTATTTTTGAGGCCTAGACAAAGGCGTGGATTTTTTAAAAAGGCGTGGGTTTTTAAAAAATTATTTTTGAGGCCTAGAAAAAGGCGTGGATTTTTTAAAAAGGCGTGGATTTTTTAAAAATTATTCTTGAGGCCTAGAAAAAGGCGTGGATTTTTTAAAAATTATTCTTGAGGCCTAGACAAAGGCGTGGATTTTTTAAAAAGGCGTGGATTTTTTAAAAATTATTCTTGAGGCCTAGACAAAGGCGTGGATTTTTTAAAAAGGCGTGGATTTTTTAAAAATTATTCTTGAGGCCTAGACAAAGGCGTGGATTTTTTAAAAATTATTTTTGAGGCCTAGACAAAGGCGTGGATTTTTTAAAAATTATTTTTGAGGCCTAGGCAAAGGCGTGGATTTTTTAAAAAGGCGTGGATTTTTTAAAGAATATTTTTCGAAGACCAAAAAGCGTGGATTTTTTAAAAAGGCGTGGATTTTTTAAAAATTATTTTTGAGGCCTAGACAAAGGCGTGGATTTTTTAAAAAGGCGTGGGTTTTTAAAAAATTATTCTTGAGGCCTAGAAAAAGGCGTGGATTTTTTAAAAAGGCGTGGATTTTTTAAAAATTATTCTTGAGGCCTAGAAAAAGGCGTGGATTTTTTAAAAATTATTTTTATGGCCTAAACAAAGGCGTGGATTTTTTAAAAATTATTTTTTAGACATAGACAAAGGCGTGGATTTTTTAAAAATTATTTTTGAGACATAGACAAAGGCGTGGAATTTTTAAAAATTTTTTTTGGTTCAGGCACATCCTCCTGTAGAGATGAAGAAGGAAACCTGGTGACAGATACAGACTTCTTGCTGAGGATCTGGAAGGGGCATTTTGAAAAAATTCTGGTATCAAATAGTAGCGGTGAAGAGGATACCCCAGAACCAACAATAGATGACGGTATAGAGTGTATACCACCTATCCAAGATGGAGTCAGAATAGCAATCAATCGGCTGAAGAATAATAAAGCAGCAGGTGCCGATGGGTTACAAGGGTTACAAGCGAACTATTCAAGACTGGTGGTTAGATGCTGGCAAGGAGCATGCACCAGCTGATTAGTACAATTTGACTAGAGGAATACATGCCCAATGATTGGAACCTCAGCATCCTGTGTCCCGTGCACAAAAAAGGAGACAAGACGATATGTGCCAACTATAAAGGAATTAGCCATTGAACAGATTTTCACTCTGCTCCAAATCCTGGAAAACCCCAAGAAAGACACATCGACACATACCACCTATTCGTCAACTATAAAGCCGCATTCGACAGCCCTATCCGTTCAGAGGTGTTAGCCATGTAAAGCCATGTCTACGTTCGGCATTCCTTCAAAATTAATACGGTTATGCAGGATAACTTTAAGTGGCACAAGGTCAGCAGTTAAAGTAGGGAAGGACCTATCGGAGCCCTTAAATACCGAACGAGGATTCGTGTGACCTTTTTAACATCCTGCTGGAAAAGGTCATACGAGAGGCAAAAGTGAACAAAAATGGCACTTTGTACACCAAACAACACATGTTACTCGGCTACATCGATGACATCGACATAATGGGTCGAACACTGAGTAAAATTGAGAAGGAATCTGCCAAAGTGGGTCTGGACATAAACGGCAAGAAGACCAAGCTGATGACATCAACACAAAAGACGTCCAGTAGACTCAGACCAACTGTGGAACTTGAGAACTACAGCTTCGAGGTAGTCAAAGACTTTATATACCTTGGTACCGCCATAAATAAAACGAATGACATCAGTTTTGAAATTCGGAGAAGGATAGTGATTCGGGAACCGATGCTACTATGGTCTGAGCAAACAACTCAAAAGCAAGGCCACCTCCCGCCAGACCAAACTCACACTCTACAAGACGCTAATACTACTCGTGCTGTTATATGAGTCTGATGCATGGTTACTTGCGCAAGCACATGAGGCAGATCTTGGAGTGTTTGAGAGAAAAATTCTCCGAAAGATCTATGGGCCGATCTGCGTTGACGATCAATATCGCCGTCGAATGAATGTACCAGCTATTCTCGGACATCGACATTGTTAGACGTATTGAGCTGCAGCGACTACGTTGGCTAGGTCATGTTGTGAGAATCGATGAAGATGTCCCAGCCCAGAAGGCATATAAAAGAGAACCAGCTAATGGTTCACGCAGAAGGGGAAGGCCACGAATAAGATGGAAAGATCAAGTGGAAGATAACATTGCCGAATATGGTCTTTGAAATTGGAAAAAACTGCGCAAAAGACCGGCGCGCTTGAAATCTTTTTTAAGCTCGGCTTATGGAACGAAAGTTCTGTCACAAGCCAGCTAAGTGAAGAAAGTAAATACACGCCTCATGAAAAAATATTTTTTTTTTAATCGACGCCTCATGAAAAAATATTTTTTTTTTAATCGACGCCTTATGAAAAAATATTTTTTTTTAATCGACGCCTCATGAAAAAATATTTTTTTTTAAATCGAAAAATCGAAAATCATGAAAAAATATTTTTTTAAATCGACGCCTCATGAAAAAATATTTTTTTAAATCTATGCCTCTTGAAAAAAATTTTTTTTTATAAATCCACGCTTCTTGAAAAAAATATTTTTTTATAAATCCACGCCTCTTGAAAAAATAATTTTTTATAAATCCACGCCTCTTGAAAAAATAATTTTTTATAAATCCACGCCTTTTGAAAAAAGTAATTTTTTATAAATCCACGCCTTTTGAAAAAAGTAATTTTTTATAAATCCACGCTTCTTGAAAAAAGTATTTTTTTAATAAATCCACGCCTCTTGAAAAAAGTATTTTTTTATAAATCCACGCCTCTTGAAAAAATATTTTTTTATAAATCCACGCCTCTTGAAAAAATAATTTTTTATAAATCCACGCCTTTTGAAAAAATAATTTTTTATAAATCCACGCCTCTTGAAAAAATAATTTTTTGTAAATCCTCGCCTCTTGAAAAAAATAATTTTTTATAAATCCACGCCTCTTGAAAAAATATTTTTTTATAAATCCACGCCTCTTGAAAAAATATTTTTTTATAAATCCACGCCTCTTGAAAAAAATAGTTTTTTTATTAATCCACGTCTCTTGAAAAAGTTAATTTTTAATAAATCCATGCCTCTTGAAAAAATAATTTTTTATAAATCCACGCCTCTTGAAAAAATATTTTTTTATAAATCCACGCCTCTTGGAAAAATGTTTTTTCTTTAAATCCACGCCTCTTGAAAAAATAATTTTTATTTATTTTTTTCTTGTTACGAATCTTTTTTATTTTATTTTTATCACGTTCTATTGTTTTTTATTTATTTTTTTAGTTTTAAATCATTTAATTTAATTTTTATTTATTTTTCTAATGCCTGCCTCTATTTTCCCCATTGTGAACGCCGTTAAATCAGTGTTTAACGGCATCATACTCTCCGGTTCTGTTTGTTTTCCATTGCTCTCTCTCTCTCTCTCTCTCAGTGTAGCACTGAAGTCATGACACTCACCATGAATTGATAACATTGTTGCGTGTCAGAGAAAGAGAGAGCTCGTTCATTTCCCCCGTTTGTGAGTGAGAGAGCAAAAGGAATGGAGCACCATTGAAAACAAAAACAAGTTTTAGCAAAGCCTTGTTGTTGTTGCTGCTGTTTTGTTTTTTTCTGCTGAACATTGTGTGTGCGAGAAAAAAATCACACTCATCAGCAGTTAGTAGCTATTGAAGTTTGAAAGCGTACGTTTGTGTTGTTACAATTAATGCGGGTGCGTTCGTTCGTTGGCCGTTCGTTGTCGTCGAATTGTGTGTTTTTATTAAAAAAATGAGTGATGATTGTTGACTGACGGTCAAAACAATTAACAAATATACGACGGGTAGAAAAAATTACCTTAAGAAAAAAAATTGAATTGTGAATTATTTAATTGAATTTGTTTTCGCAAATCTCTTCGTGTCTGTGTGTGAAAATAAGAAAAGGTTTTAGAAAATAGAATCAAAGAAGATTATAATAAAATCAATGCTAATGCTCAAATCAAAGCCCCAAATGTGTGTGAGAAGAAAATGAAAATTATTATGAGAATGTAAAATGATTACAATGGTGATGATAAAAATAATGATGATGATTTTTGGTATTTGAAAAAAATTAAATTAAATAAAATTTGTGTAGTGCAGAAATAAAAAAATCAAGTAGTCTGTGTGAAAAAATAAAATATTTCCAATAGAGAGAAAAAAATAAAATAATTCCTTTTACAAAGAGTCCAAAGTAATTTCCTTGAAAGAAAGGCAGCCAGCAAATTGTGAAGTGCAACCAAGTGTTGTCCGTCGTTGCGTCTCGTCGGAGAGTAACGAAATTGAAGTTAGTTTTATTGGTGGCGGCTGTTCAATAACAAAGAAATAAATTGGCAAATTAAAACATGAAGTAAAGTTTGTGAAAAATTGAAAAAAAGCTGAAAAAATACCAAAAAAAATTACCCGAAGAAATAAACATAAAAATCCTAACCCTCCTTGTGTTGTGTCGTCTAGCCAATTTCCAATTGAATCCACATTTTCTCAAAAACATATTTATTGGATTACATACAAATCTCATCTCAACGAGACTCCCCCCTATTAGAATAATCAAAAGGTAAATAAGATTTTGTTTCTTCTTATTCGTATTTTTTGTTGCTTTTTCTATTTGGGGGTTTATTAACTAATTACCCTTTTGATTGTTATTATTGTTGCTGGCTGGTTGTTTGGTCGGCTGCTGTGTTTTGCCAATTGCCGTGTATTGACTTTTTTCTCTGCTGCTGCTTCTTCTTCATCTTCTTTTGAAGTTCTTTTTTGGTTATTATGTTGTTTTACTATTTTTATTATTCTGTACATTATGGTATTCTTCCAGCAGCAGCAGACACTCATTCGCACACACAAAAAAGAACAGCATCCATACGAACAAAGTAAAAGAAAAACATACGAACAAAGTAAAAGAAAAACAACAACAAACAAAGGCATGATTGTTTTTGCGTTTGCGTCTGGCCACTCTGTGAATACGATTTTTTGGTCTGTTTGTTTGTTGTTATTTGTTCCTTTCTTTCATTCCTCTTCTTTGCTTTTATTATTCAAAAAATTGTTTACTTATTTTTCTGCTTATATTTTTGCCTAACTCGCTCTCTCTCAACTCATGGCAAACAGACAGTGGCTACTCTCTCTCCCTTTCCAATGTGATTTTGATTTATTAAACTCACAGTATACTTATTTATTTTTATATTTCTTTAATTAAAAAATTATTTTTATTTGCATTTTTATTTATATGTTGTCATTTCTTCATATTTGCCATTTCTTTCATATTTCCCCATTTCCTTTATTAAAAAGCCCCCAAAACATTTAACCTACCTTATTGGAGTTATGCGAGTCTCTCTGTCTCCCTTTGTGTGTGACAGACTCTCTCTCACTCTCTCTGAATTCATGTGTTGTACCGTACGTCTCATCTCCACTATATTCTGTTCTGTGTGTGACTCCATCTGTGTGTCTCTGTCTCTCTCTCTGCCTTTTGCATTCATGTGTTGTACCGTACGTACGCCTCAGCTCTTTGTGTTGTCAAGTGATTGTCGGTATATGCAATGAGAGAGCGAGAGCATGCTGTGTAGTGTATTTTGCCATTTGTTTATACATCGTTGCCACCTGTGTGCCAATGCAGGAATGCAACAAATTGCCGTATTTACAGGCGAATGTTTTTATTTATATTTTGTAAAAAGGCGGAAATAAGAAAAATAAACAAAAAATATCATAAAATTAAATTAAAGTGCTTAAAATGAAAAAATTAAATTAACAAATATTTTTGTTATTAAAAGATTTTTTGATTTAATAAAAAAAAATTGTAATTAAAAAAATGATGACCCAAAAAGAGGAGAGAACTTCCTAAAAAATATTTTTGATGACCTAAAAAGGCGTGGATTTTTGAAAAAAATATATATATTTAATGACCTTGGTCCATTTTTAGGATAACCCCATTATTCTGTTTTTTGAGCGCGTTTTCAATCAATTTGGCTTTAATTTGGCATATTAAGTTTCCCCAATTGCACGACATTTGCTTACGTGTTTTTATCTAAATTATCTGCAATTTAATACTTTGAATACAAACTGAATACCGTATCCGCCTACCTAAAAATTATCAAAACCACTAGGGAAGGCTTTGAAGTCCCTTCTGCTGTCATCCATGACGGAGAACCTAAAGCTGGAAAAACATCAAACATGTCTTCAGAAAATCACACAGTACCGCCACAGACCTCACACAGATGTCGTTAATCACATTGCCAATGGCCTCAACAAGCCACATTCGTTCAGGATAGAAACTTGCAGATTTTCCCCACCTACATCAACTGTCACTATATTCACATCGTGCACAAAGGAGGTCAAGCGGCAACTAAACATATCGGTCCGGAATCCTAAAAAATTAGTAGTCTTTTTTGATAGCCTGTTGACGTTCTCCAGTCCAGAAGCGAAACAAGGTGCTCAAAGTCATCTCGGGCACCACATGGGGTCATCAGGTGCGCCTCCTTCTGACAACATACAAAGCTGTTAGTAGATCTGTCCTCAACTTCTCTGCCCCAGTTTGGACTTAGTTCATCAGTGATTCGCAATGGAGAATGCTTGAAACCAAACAGAATAATGCCCTACGTACCGTAACCGAATGTATTTGGGTGACGAGTGTGGATCATCTGTATCAGGAGGCAAGGATACTGTCAGTGCAGCAACATAATGTGTTGCTCGCAATTCCTGCCATCTGGCCACGCATCCCAACCATAATATAGTAGTTCAGAATCCATCCCCTCGACACATCCGGAAGGACATCAAGCGATACAGCAATGACATCCAGGAAATCATTCCATCTGACATCGACCGATTGTCACTATCTGCATCGCTGAGAACAGTACACGCTCAGAGAGTCCAAAGCTATCAATGTCCTTAACTGCCAACTTCCAGCTGTAGATGTAGGTTGGAAGCTGAGCAGACGATGCCCAGAAGAATCAGAACTTAATTAGCACAGCTTCGGTCAGGATGGTCAGTCATCCTGAATGTGTATCAAGCGCCAGTTTCTGCTCACCAGACAGTTTTCAAGCAAATCAATGAGCATTAACCAAATCGTGTCCTTAACTGTTAACCTCCAGCGGTAGCCGAAGCTGAGAAGACCCTGTCCAGAAGAACAAGAACTATATTAGCACAGCTTCGGTCAGTATGGTTAGTCATCCTAAATGTGTATCAAGCGAAAGTCGCCGGTATCCAAGTCATTTGTCCCACTTGCAGGCAGGGACCCCCATGATATAGGTCATCTATTTTCTTGTCCTCTTCAGCCCACGTGTTCCAACAGAGTTGGGTTATCTGATCAAAATCTTCAAATTATCCATTTCACGGTTGAGAATTTCCTGATATTTGGAAACTTGACCGCGTCATTACAATTCTATATGCTGGTAAATCCTATAGGCCGATTTAGAATCTTTCACCACGGTTAACACAGTGAAGATCCTTACAAGCAACGAAAAATAATCGAAATTACGAGCCTCAATTATCTCCAGCATGCTGTGAATTTAGCAACATAATGTGTTTTCGACTAGTTCCTGCTGACCGATCCACCTCCTCGCGCATTCTTCAGGACTTCAGGTGCTACCGTGAAGTCATCCAATACATCATTCCATCGGATGATGGAATTTAATGAATTAATTATATTGATCTGAATTCCCAAAACAATTTGTTTCGAATTCCCTGCGAAGTTCTTTACGAGTGAGGCGTCAAAACAACTTACCGTTGAATTTTCTGAGGTATGTAAACAAGCAGCAAAAAAACTCACGTCAAAGGGCGTTGCTGTGTTGTAAACAACTATAAACAAAACACACGTCGAGGAACTCGCACTGGCTTCGTCGTTAACAAACAAAACAGGGCGTGCGTGCGGACTGCAATGCATCACTGAGGGGCAATGCACAACAACAGCGTGATTCTTAAGGTTGTTGACGTCGTGCTATATGAGCGCGAACAAGGAATACTGCGGGGACAGTCGGTGGAGAAGATCGATCATCGCAAGGTCAAGAAGAAGAAGTACCATTAAAACCTCCAACAGGTAATTAAACTACATTCCGAAGAAACGATGCGAAGGAGGACATCCTATTTAGTGTGCTTCCCTTGGGCACTGAAACCAACCACGGAGAAGTGGGTTGGGAAAAACCACTTCCAGGATATTCTACGTACCCTAGTGAGTTATCGCCAGCCACTAGAATACCAGGCCACCCCAGAACTCCATTTATTGAAGAGGGTGAGGCACAGCAGTGTGCGCTAGTGAGTTGTCTACAGAACGCACCGGCACTCCAGCCATCCAGGAGGCTGTTCCCAGCAGTTTTACCCGGCGATATCGCTATATTCGTCCGGTCTTATCGCCAGTGCCTACTGTGCCGAAACACATTCCACAGTCTATAACAATAAAGCTAAACTGACTCATAAAAAAATTAGACTGTGTTTCCTTTATCTCGTCGCTGACAGAAATAAATTTTTGTGACGAGCTATGTGACGGAGGAAATTGAGTCGTTACGCAATGAAATTAGTGCATTAACAGGCTACAGGCTACAAATCTGCTCCATTCGGGCACAATAAAGCCAATAGGGGTTGCAAAATTTCTCCGGCTACACTCTTCAAATCGTAATTCTGTTTTTTATAGATATAGAAGAAGAATTCAATCCGTAAACCACTCTCTTAAAAAAGTTAGCACAGCACTTGTTGAATAGATAAAATGCTAACTAGCAGAATTATGAATTCAAATGTGGGGGAAACTGAAATCACGAAAACAGTATTTAGAGGCACCCATCATTGGTCAACAACGTACTTAAGCAAGTGGACGGGAACGGTATCAAAGTCGTAGCCTATTCGGACGACGTGGTGATATTGATTAACTAGGAAACGTAAGCGCGTCTCTCATCTCTCGCCCGAAGCAAAATACCTTGGCACAATCCTGGACTGTCAACTACGATGGAACAGGAACGCTGAGGAACGGGCGAAGAGAGGGCAGATTGCACTCTATGCATGCAAGAATCCCATTGGGAAAATTTGGGGGCTAAAACCATTGTCTATACACTGGATGTATAATAATGTGCTAAGGCCCATTCTTTTTCTGTGTATACAAAGAGCCGCCCCGATTCTAATGGAACCGCAAGGAACACAAAGCAAGCAGCTCTGAACGCAATGCTGAACTTATGGCATCTGGGTATCAGCATTATGTGTAAGGCAGAGCGTAGTGTCTTAAGGCTGCTTCCATTAAATCCACGCCTCTATTAGGCTTTGAAAAATAGTTTTAAGAAATCTACGCCCCTATTGGGCCTCGGAAAAATATTCGCATCTATTAGGCCCCAGAAAACTATTGAAAAAAATATTTTTTAATAAATCCAAGCCTCTTGAGAACAAAAACAAATATTTAAAAAAAATCCACGCCCCTTTAAGGCATTTGGAAAATATTTTCTTTAAAATAATTCATTGCTTTTATAAAAATTACATATAAATATTTAAAATCGTATAAACGATCCCTTTGTAATCCTCCTTTTTTTGTCTTATTAGCATTGTTACAATATGGCAACATTGTTCTCTTTGTCTCCGCTCTTTTTTCTTCTACACTTCAAATGGAGTTGCGAATTTATTTTTGCCTGTGAGTCTACCCCAACAATAAAACAACAACAACAAAATAATCCACCATTGAAATAATAAACAATTTATGCCCAAATCAGACAAGAATAAACAAACAGACCAACTAAATTAAACAACAACAACTACATTAAAAAAACACAAAGGGGCAAGCAAGCCAAACCAAGCCGAGCAGACATAAACAAAACGGCATTATGCGAATGGGGAGACACTCAGTTGTTTGGCACACACACTGGGAGAGAGAGTGCTTGTGTTAACATGACTTTCATGCTCACACTGCATGCGCCCTCTCTCTCTCAATAAGAATTCAAGTTAACTGTCAAACAACGAAGCTAACCATATGAAGCCAAAGCAGCAGCAGCACCCATCATTGTTTATTTGTCTGTCTGTCTCTCTCGGAAAAATGTATACAATAACTCTCAAGCCATTTACTGTGTGTGAGAGGGAGAGAGACAACTCTAGTGTTGTGTGCTGGCGGCTGTTAATTAAAAAGTGGAGCAAAGAAAGCGACGACGAAAAATAACGAAATGTAATGAATGTTTTATTCTGTGGTGTGTGTTGCTGAATGCAGTCTGTTTGGCAGTTGAAAGAAGAACAAAGGAAAAATAATTATTGAAAAAATAAAAATTCAGTTTGTATTGAACGCAGCTAAGGTTTAAGAGTGAAATAGCCAACAAACGATTGAAGCGGAAGAAAGAAAAATTTAATTTAGAAATCAAAGAAATTCTGAAATTTTTTGTGTGTCTGGAACAAAAAGGAATTAAAGTGTGAATAAGGAGTAGAAAGAAGAAGAAGAAAAAATGACAGCTGAAGTGGAAATCTATGCAAAAAAAGAACCCCATTTACGTTCGCTGAAACAGTCGGGACATGTGGGCTTTGACAGCCTCCCCGATCAATTGGTAAATAAATCGGTGCAAAATGGCTTTGTGTTTAATGTGATGTGTATCGGCGAAACGGGTTTGGGTAAATCCACCATGATGGACACTTTGTTCAATACCAGCTTTGAGTCCACACCCAGTTCCCATACCCTGCCCAATGTGAAATTGAAGGCTCACACTTATGAGTTGCAGGAAAGCAATGTACGCCTGAAGTTGACAATTTGCGATACCGTAGGCTATGGCGATCAAATCAACAAGGATGACTCATTCAAGGCAGTTGTCGATTATATCGATGCTCAATTTGAGGCTTATCTTCAAGAGGAGTTGAAAATCAAACGTTCGCTGGTCGGTTGCCATGATTCACGCATCCATGTCTGCTTGTATTTCATTTGTCCCACCGGTCATGGCCTCAAGAGTTTGGATTTGGTTTGCATGAAGAAATTGGATAGCAAGGTGAACATCATACCCATCATTGCCAAGGCTGATACCATCTCCAAGGCAGAATTGCAACGTTTCAAGTCGAAAATCATGCAAGAATTGGCCAATAATGGTGTCCACATTTATCAATTCCCCACCGATGATGAAACGGTGGCCGAAACCAATCAGGCCATGAATGATCATGTACCATTTGCGGTGGTGGGCTCCACGGAATTTATCAAAGTGGGCAATAAACTCATTCGTGCCCGCCAATATCCTTGGGGCACCGTTCAGGTGGAAAATGAAACCCATTGTGATTTTGTAAAATTGCGGGAAATGTTGATCCGCACCAATATGGAAGATATGCGCGAAAAGACTCACACCAAACACTATGAATTGTATCGCCAAAAACGTCTCGAAGAAATGGGCTTCTCCGATGTTGATTCGGATAATAAACCCATCTCATTTCAACAAACCTTTGAGGCCAAACGTTCGAATCATCTTGCCGAATTGCAGGCCAAAGAGGAAGAGGTTCGTCAAATGTTTGTTCAACGTGTCAAAGAAAAGGAGGCAGAACTTAAAGAATCCGAAAAAGAGTTACATGCCAAATTTGAAAAACTCAAGCGGGATCATGCTGAGGAGAAACGTAAACTGGAGGAGTCTCGTAAAAAATTGGAAGAAGATTTCTTGGAATTTACGCGACGTAAGGCTCAACTGGCCACCTCACACCACACCCTGACATTGGGTAAAAGCAAAAAGAAGTAAGACGGCAAATTCATAAAGTGAAATTTCGAATCGAACAATGGAATGAAAGCAGCCAAGAAATTGCAGCACAAAAAATCGTCATTTTTTTATTATTTGTATTTTATAGAAGCGAACAACAACAAAGAACAGAAAACTAACAACTACAACAACAACAACAATTTCCATATATTATTATAAATGCTAGACGCATAATTGAAAATTATTCATAAGCTAAGCTAATAATTCCAAATTATAATTAAAACTAACCTAAGCTAACCTAACCTCAAGCCCACAAGTCACCTTCCCACCCGCCCCCTCGATTTCAACACACACAAACACCTTTCACTATCACTTTGGTGAAGTCGACAAATTTTTTTGGTTTTTTCGAAAAACCAATTCTGCCATTTTCGATATTTTTTGAACTGCGTTTAATGGACTTTTTCTATTTTTGGTTTTCAATACAAAATGAAAACTACACAATCAAAAAAATATGCAAACTAGAAATTGAAAACAAAACTATATTTTAACGATTTCAATGATATTAATTTAATTCGTATATGAATTAAATTACGCACTATAAAAAATTCCCAAAATGAAAATTTTAAAAATCTAAAAAATAAAAAAAAAAAATTATTTTTGAGTGATTCTAAAAACTTAAAAAAAGAAATAATATGTTTCGAATTTTACAGAATTTGTAGTGTTTTTTAATATTTAAGAATTCTGTAAAATTCAAAAAAAAAAACATAGTTTTGAATATTTAAATTTTTTTAATTCTAAAAAAAATAAAAAATATATTATTTTTCGAAATTTAGAGATATTGTATATTTAATTTAATTTTTTTTTAATTAAATTAAAATTTTGAAAATTTTTTTAATCTTTTTTGATAATTTGTTCAACAATATTGAATCTATGTTATCGAAAAAAAAATAATTTTCAAATTCAATTTCTTATAAAACTCAATATTTATAAAAAAAATTATTCATAACATGAAAAAAATAAGTCGACATTAAAAAAAAACATTCAATTATTTTACCATCACCCACCCCATCGATACATAACCCCATTCGAAGTATTATTTTTTTATTTATAAACGACCAGTCCCCCTTTTCTGCCCTTTATAATAATGCTCAAGTGTTTGAAACCTATTTGTCTTACAAAGAAAAAATAATTATTATTTTCTTTTTTACTTTATATGAAAAAAGTAAAATTATTCGCACAAGCCTTTTTTATATACGTATAACCAAAATGCTGCTTTAAGAAAAAATATATTTAAACGAGTCTCCCCTCTTTTTATAGTTATTATTCATTATTATTAACAATTATTAATAATATTGTATTATTATTATTATATATGATTGTAGTTATTAAATATATTCCCCAAAAAATCATAAATAAATAAACGAATATTTAACACGAACAACAAATATTTAATAAATAAAAAAATATTAAAAAAATGAACAGATTTTTTATTTAAAAATTGTATTTAGGTCCGTACAAGAGGCGTGGATTTTAAAAATTATTTTTGAGCTCTTAGAAGCGCTGTGGAGTCTTACAAAAGGCGTGAATTAAAAATAAAAAAATATTCTAACAATATATTTATGTGCGTGAAAATAAATTCAAATTTGAAAAGCGAAGACACCCACCAGTATGTGTGGTTGTGTCCAGTATGACAGTTTTGTTATACAATATAACAGAGTGTAAGTGACTGTAAATTTGAATTTAGAACAAATAAATTCAATGACCTTTATAAAAAGGAAACAATTATTTGGCAAAATATTAACTAATTTAAATGTGACTGTAAATTCGAATTTATAACAAATTAATTTAATAAACTATATAAAGAGAAAACATTTATATGTTAAAATTTAAACTAATTTAAACATTTACTTCACAGGTAAATTCTTGGTGGTGGAGTTATTGTCGCAAGAACACTATTTTTAATCCATGTGCACGCATCATCATTGGGCTTCTTTATAATATATTAATTTGTAATTTTATATAATGTTTGCTATGTTTTTATGTAATTTTGTATAATTTTACTTAAAATATTATTTTTATTTTACTGTAATGTAAATATGTTTTGTGTTGTTAATGCGTTTTATTACTTGTATGTTTTCTATTTTTTTTAAATATGTGGAAATTATTTATGTTTTTATATAAGTACAAAAATGTGTATGTATATTTATATATTGCTTGTATGTTTATGTATTATAGTGACTTTCATTGTCTATGTTACGCTTTCATTGCATATCACTATTTAAACTTTAGTAATTTAGAATATAAGAAAAGCCTATGTAAAATTCGTTTCGGTCCACTGTGCGAAAATTCGACCTAATGCACCCCTAGACTATGTACCATTGGATAGGCCATGGAAAGAGCTTCTAGACCCAGTTTTTATTTTGTTTCCAAATATGTTAGAATTTTAGTTATTTCCAATATAAGAAAACCCCTATGAAATTCGTTTCAGCCCACTGTGCGAAAATTCGACCTAATGCACCCCTAGACTATGTACCATTGGATAGGCCATGGAAAGAGCTTCTAGACCCAGTTTTTATTTTGTTTCCAAATATGTTAGAATTTTAGTTATTTCCAATATAAGAAAACCCCTATGAAATTCGTTTCAGCCCACTGTGCGAAAATTCGACCTAATGCACCCCTAGACTATGTACCATTGGATAGGCCATGGAAAGAGATTCTAGACCCAGTTTTTATTTTGTTTCCAAATATGTTAGAATTTTAGTTATTTCCAATATAAGAAAACCCCTATGAAATTCGTTTCAGCCCACTGTGCGAAAATTCGACCTAATGCACCCCTAGACTATGTACCATTGGATAGGCCATGGAAAGAACTTCTAGACCCAGTTTTTACTTTGTTTCCAAATATGTTAGAATTTTAATTATTTTGAATATTCAAAAACCTATACGAAATTCGTTTCAGCCCACTGTGCGAAAATTCGACCTAATGCACCCCTAGACTATGTACCATTGGATAGGCCATGGAAAGAGCTTCTAGACCCAGTTTTTATTTTGTTTCCAAATATGTTAGAATTTTAGTTATTTCCAATATAAGAAAACCCCTATGAAATTCGTTTCAGCCCACTGTGCGAAAATTCGACCTAATGCACCCCTAGACTATGTACCATTGGATAGGCCATGGAAAGAGCTTCTAGACCCAGTTTTTATTTTGTTTCCAAATATGTTAGAATTTTAGTTATTTCCAATATAAGAAAACCCCTATGAAATTCGTTTCAGCCCACTGTGCGAAAATTCGACCTAATGCACCCCTAGACTATGTACCATTGGATAGGCCATGGAAAGAGCTTCTAGACCCAGTTTTTATTTTGTTTCCAAATATGTTAGAATTTTAGTTATTTCCAATATAAGAAAACCCCTATGAAATTCGTTTCAGCCCACTGTGCGAAAATTCGACCTAATGCACCCCTAGACTATGTACCATTGGATAGGCCATGGAAAGAGCTTCTAGACCCAGTTTTTATTTTGTTTCCAAATATGTTAGAATTTTAGTTATTTCCAATATAAGAAAACCCCTATGAAATTCGTTTCAGCCCACTGTGCGAAAATTCGACCTAATGCACCCCTAGACTATGTACCATTGGATAGGCCATGGAAAGAGCTTCTAGACCCAGTTTTTATTTTGTTTCCAAATATGTTAGAATTTTAGTTATTTCCAATATAAGAAAACCCCTATGAAATTCGTTTCAGCCCACTGTGCGAAAATTCGACCTAATGCACCCCTAGACTATGTACCATTGGATAGGCCATGGAAAGAGCTTCTAGACCCAGTTTTTATTTTGTTTCCAAATATGATAGAATTTTAGTTATTTCCAATATAAGAAAACCCCTATGAAATTCGTTTCAGCCCACTGTGCGAAAATTCGACCTAATGCACCCCTAGACTATGTACCATTGGATAGGCCATGGAAAGAGCTTCTAGTAGACCCAGTTTTTATTTTGTTTCCAAATATGTTAGAATTTTAGTTATTTCCAATATAAGAAAACCCCTATGAAATTCGTTTCAGCCCACTGTGCGAAAATTCGACCTAATGCACCCCTAGACTATGTACCATTGGATAGGCCATGGAAAGAGCTTCTAGACCCAGTTTTTATTTTGTTTCCAAATATGTTAGAATTTTAGTTATTTCCAATATAAGAAAACCCCTATGAAATTCGTTTCAGCCCACTGTGTGCACTGTTTCGAATTTCATAGGGGTTTTCTTATATTGGAAATAACTAAAATTCTAACATATTTGGAAACAAAATAAAAACTGGGTCTAGAAGCTCTTTCCATGGCCTATCCAATGGTACATAGTCTAGGGGTGCATTAGGTCGAATTTTCGCACAGTGGGCTGAAACGAATTTCATAGGGGTTTTCTTATATTGGAAATAACTAAAATTCTAACATATTTGGAAACAAAATAAAAACTGGGTCTAGAAGCTCTTTTCATGGCCTATCCAATGGTACATAGTCTAGGGGTGCATTAGGTCGAATTTTCGCACAGTGGGCTGAAACGAATTTCGTATAGGTTTTTGAATATTCAAAATAATTAAAATTCTAACATATTTGGAAACAAAGTAAAAACTGGGTCTAGAAGTTCTTTCCATGGCCTATCCAATGGTATAGGTCGAATTTTCGCACAGTGGGCTGAAACGAATTTCATAGGGGTTTTCTTATATTGGAAATAACTAAAATTCTAACATATTTGGAAACAAAATAAAAACTGGGTCTAGAAGCTCTTTCCATTGCCTATCCAATGGTACATAGTCTAGGGGTGCATTAGGTCGAATTTTCGCACAGTGGGCTGAAACGAATTTCGTATAGGTTTTTGAATATTCAAAATAATTAAAATTCTAACATATTTGGAAACAAAGTAAAAACTGGGTCTAGAAGTTCTTTCCATGGCCTATCCAATGGTACATAGTCTAGGGGTGCATTAGGTCGAATTTTCGCACAGTGGGCTGAAACGAATTTCATAGGGGTTTTCTTATATTGGAAATAACTAAAATTCTAACATATTTGGAAACAAAATAAAAACTGGGTCTAGAAGCTCTTTCCATGGCCTATCCAATGGTACATAGTCTAGGGGTGCATTAGGTCGAATTTTCGCACAGTGGGCTGAAACGAATTTCATAGGGGTTTTCTTATATTGGAAATAACTAAAATTCTAACATATTTGGAAACAAAATAAAAACTGGGTCTAGAAGCTCTTTCCATGGCCTATCCAATGGTACATAGTCTAGGGGTGCATTAGGTCGAATTTTCGCACAGTGGACCGAAACGAATTTTACATAGGCTTTTCTTATATTCTAAATTACTAAAGTTTAAATAGTGATATGCAATGAAAGCGTAACATAGACAATGAAAGTCACTATAATACATAAACATATAAGCAATATATAAATATACATACACATTTTTGTACTTATATAAAAACATAAATAATTTCCACATATTTAAAAAAAAATAGAAAACATACAAGTAATAAAACGCATTAACAACACAAAACATATTTACATTACAGTAAAATAAAAATAATATTTTAAGTAAAATTATACAAAATTACATAAAAACATAGCAAACATTATATAAAATTACAAATTAATATATTATAAAGAAGCCCAATGATGATGCGTGCACATGGATTAAAAATAGTGTTCTTGCGACAATAACTCCACCACCAAGAATTTACCTGTGAAGTAAATGTTTAAATTAGTTTAAATTTTAACATATAAATGTTTTCTCTTTATATAGTTTATTAAATTAATTTGTTATAAATTCGAATTTACAGTCACATTTAAATTAGTTAATATTTTGCCAAATAATTGTTTCCTTTTTATAAAGGTCATTGAATTTATTTGTTCTAAATTCAAATTTACAGTCACTTACACTCTGTTATATTGTATAACAAAACTGTCATACTGGACACAACCACACATACTGGTGGGTGTCTTCGCTTTTCAAATTTGAATTTATTTTCACGCACATAATATATTTTTAAAAACATATTTTTAGTCTCATACAAAAAAATATTTTCGTGGGTCTATTAACAGGCGTGAATTTTTTAAAATTATTTTTAAGGGATCATGACATAACTCTAGGATTTTCTGTCGCGTGGCCGGTGTATGTATCTGTCCATAGGTGATAGCCTTAAAATCCGGCCGCTGGTTGTCCACCCATTAAAAAACGATGATATTTAAATGGGTCTATGAAGAGGATGTAGAAAGATTTTCCGAGTTCTAAGATTCATATCTTTTGATCCACAACCGATATAGGCACATATCGCACCATTGTGGTCTATCATTTGAGTCAGGACTGGATAGGGACTATAATGAACCCACGTTCGAGTTTTTGGGATTTTTTTTTTTAAATTAGGGACCTAAATCCAGTTTTTTGACTGTATCTCCAAAACGGTTTGAGATATCACCACTCAATGGAAAGGAATTTTTACAACCTTAAGAAAAATCTGATCGCTTTTACTAAACTAGAGTTGTTCTGGGACCATCATCAACATTTTATTTTGAAACATTTTTTTTTTGGGACTGTCAATTTTTTACAAAATATTTTGAAGTTTTATAACGAGACGTGTATTTTTTACAGGGTCTATAAAGTGGCTGGTATTTTTTTAACATTTTGTTGGTACTTTATCAATTTATCAACTTGCGTTCATTTTTATACCCTTCACCACACTGTGGTACAGGGTATTATGTCTTTGTGCATATGTTTGTAACAGGCAAAAGGAATCGAGATCTGAGTCGATTTACTCTTGTTCCTCTGTCCGTCCGTGTGTTGATGTTAAATTATAAACAAAGTATAGGTCGTATGTATAGTCCGATTCGGATGAAATTTGGCACAAGTCACTTATTTTGCCCAAGGACGAACCCTATTGAAATTGGAGAAAATCGGTTCATATTTAGATAAAGCTCCCATATATAGTTTTCTCCGATTTTAGGTAAATGGTTCACTAAAGTCCCTATATTTCTCTCGATTTGCACGAAATTTGGCACAGCGTAATGAACTAGGTCTAGAATGATGTGTGTTAAGTTTCCTGAAAATCGGTTCTGATTTAGATATAGCTCCCATTTATAGTTTCACCCGATTTTAGGTAAATGGAGCACCAAAGTCCCTAAATATCTCGATTTGCACGAAATTTTGCACAGAGTAATGAATTAGGTGTAGAATGATGTGTGTTAAGTTTCCTGAAAATCGGTTCAGATTTAGATATAGCTCCCATATATATTTTCGTCCGATTTTAGGTAAATGGTGCGCCAAAGTCCCTATATATCTTTCGATTTGCACGAAATTTGGCACAGCGTAATGAATTAGATCTATAATGATGTGTGCTATGTTTCGTGCAAATTTGTTCATGTTTAGATATAGTCCTATATAAATTTTCGTCCGAATTTTATGTAAATGGTGCACCAAAGTCCCTAAATATCTTTCGATTTGCACGAAATTTGGCATAGCGTACTGAATTGAGTGTATAATGATGTGTTCTAAGTATCGTGAAAATCGGTTCTGATTTAGATATAACTTCCATATATATTATCGTTCAATTGAATAGATATGGCGCCAAAGTTCTTATATATATTTTGTTCAATTTCATGTCAATGTTCTCTCGAAAAGGCGACTATGTAGAATATACCCAAGGTGGTGAAGGGTATTATATAGTCCGCCCCGTACGACTTTTGAACTTTCCTTACTGGTTTAAAAATTATTTTTTAGGGATTCACCAAAGGCGTGAATTTTTTTAAAAATTATTTGTTTGTGTCCTTCAACAGTCTTTGATTTTTTTTATTATTTTTTTTAGATGACTATCAATAATAATTAATTTTTTATATCAATTTTGAAATTTTTATTTAAATTTAAGAAAAATCTATTCTCAATTTATATTCTACTTCCATTTTGTAATGTTGAAATATTTACATTTAAATCTGAATCAACCCGTCAAATTCAATTAAAACAAATTGGAACACAAAATGCTGCTGATATCTACACATACCAGTTAATTATTAAATGAATAACAACAATGCCAACACAAAACGACAAAATTACAACAACAACAGCAAAAATGTTAATACAAATTTATGACGAACAGAACTGAACAAAAACAAAAAATGGAATTGATTCATCAACACTTTGCCGGTTGTTTTTTGAATTGTTTGTTTGAAGGTGAAAACAAGTTTCGATACACAGCAAAGTTTGGAAAGCTTAAAAACCAGATATATCACGATATGAACGACCACAGCTGTGGCTAAGCAAATGATCGTCATGGCTGGTGTGATAAGCTTGAAAAAAGCAAACATGTGGTCTAGGAAAAAAATATGTTTTTTTTTTAAATGTCCATCAATTCGGAGGACAGGCCTCTAAAAATATTTTTTTTTTAAAATCACGCCTCTAAAAATATTTTTTTAAAAAATCACGCCTCTAAAAATATTTTTTTTTTTAAATCACGCCTCTAAAAATATTTTTTAAAAAATCCACGCCTCATTATTGGTATTTGCTGCTACTGCTGCTGGCGACTTCGTCTCTTGGCCAGGTTTGGTGGAGAGGTAGGCTAGGGATCCTTTATTTTTCCCATAGTCTTTCGTAGTTTGGTGTTCGGTTTCCCAGCCATTCATTTAAAGGTGTGAATTCAATGGTTAGTTGATATTAAATCGATTTTGGTTTTGGGTTTTCTGTGCTCCTTTTTGGGTTAGACATTTCACGCCTCTAAAAATATTTTTTAAAAAATCCAAGCCTCTAAATATATTTTTTAAAAAATCCACGCCTTTAAAAATATTTTTTAAAAAAACCACGCCTCTAAAAATATTTTTTAAAAAATCCACGCCTTTAAAACTATTTTTTAAAAAATCCACGCCTTTAAAACTATTTTTTAAAAAATCCACGCCTATAAAAATATATTTTTTAAAAAATCGACGCCTCTAAAAAATTTTTTTAAAAAATCCACGCCTCTAAAAATATTTTTTAAAAAATCCACGCCTTTAAAAATATTTTTTTAAAAAATCCACGCCTTTAAAAATATTTTTTTAAAAAATACACGCCTGTTGATAGCCTCTAAAAATATTTGTTAAAAAATCTACGCCTTATTGTAGACCCTAAGCAATATTTTTTTGTGTCAAGTCCATAATTTTTCATCTTCCATTCCTCTTCCCCTTTTCTTCTTATTTCCTAAAATTAAAATTTATGCATTTGTTATGCACATTTTCTTCGAAGAAATATTTGTGTGTTTCCTTTCATTGGTAACCCCTATACAGGCCCTCATCCTCCACTGCCAGAACATTGTGTCATCCGTCCATTTAAAATTGTTACCCTACAAGTCATAGCCTTTGATTTTGTATTAATTCACACCATTCATTGCCACATTCAGCTTGTACTAGGCGTAACATACACATACCCCTCCTCGCCAAAAAACCCCGGCCTCTCGTCCATCATCGAAGTAATTCTCCACAGTTTCTTATCATTTGAGGTTACACAGAAAAATGTTTTTTGTTATATTTTAAATGTTTTTATTATTTCATTTTCTGTTTAACCAGGCGTTCGGAGGGAAGGGGTGGTGGATGGATGCATCGAACATTTCAATGGAATTTCCATTAACATTTCTCTTCTCAATTGATTTTAATGGTTTTGGACGGACATTTTCTTGTTCTGCACTGCACTTAAAGAAAATTATGTTTTTGCTGGCCCTATTCTTTGTTATCTTTGAGTGGCGGTGGTGGTGGGAACAACTGCCAGGGCTGGCCATTCAAATGTCTCCCATCTCCTCATATTGTATAATTTTTGTTGTCTACATTATTTGTATAGATTGGGAAAGTAACTATTTTTTTCTTCTTCTTCCTCTTCCTCTTGTAATATTATCCATTGAAATGCACTTATGCTAGTGGTTTCCCAATCAGAATCCGCAAGAGGCAGCAATGTACATTTGTTCGATTTAAAAAAAAAATGTTCAATTGTCTATCAAGATGCTTAGATTTTTTAAAAATTATTTTTAGGAGTCCATCAACCGGCGTGGATTTTTTAAACATTATTTTTAGAGGTCCATCAACAGGCGTGGATTTTTAAACATTATTTTTAGAGGTCCATCAACAGGTGTTCATCAACTGGCCTGGATTAAAAAAAATATTTTTTGGGGTTCATCAAATGGCGTGAATTAAAAAAAAATATTTTTAGAGGTCCATCAACAGGTGTTCATCAACTGGCCTGGATTAAAAAAAATATTTTTTGGGGTTCATCAACTGGCGTGAATTAAAAAAAATATTTTTAGAGGTAAAAAAATTTTAAAAAATCCACGCCTTTTATAAACCTCAAAAAACTTGTTAAACCAGTTAGGAACTGGTTTTTTTTTAAATCCACGCCTTGAATTTTTTTTTAAATCCACGCCTTGAATTTTTTTTTTAAATCCACGCCTTAAATTTTTTTTTAAAAAATCCACGCCTTGATTTTTTTTTTGTAAAAAATCCACGCCTTGATTTTGTTTTAAATCCACGCCTTGATTTTTTTTGTAAAAAATCCACGCCTTAATTTTTTTTTGTAAAAAATCCACGCCTTGATTTTTTTTTAAAAATCCACGTCTTAATTTTTTTTTGTAAAAAATCCACGTCTTAAATTTTTTTTGTAAAAAATCCACGCCTTGAATTTTTTTTTAAATCCACGCCTTGAATTTTTTTTGTAAAAAATCCACGCCTTGATTTTTTTTTAAAAAATCCACGCCTTCAATTTTTTTAAAAAATCCACGCCTTCAATTTTTTTTTTTAAATCCACGCCCTGATTTTTTTTTTTAATCTACGCCTTGAATTTTTTTTTTAAAATCCACGCCTTGATTTTTTTTTTAAAATCCACGCCTTGATTTTTTTTTTAAATCCTTGAATTTTTTTTAAAAATCCACGCCTTGAATTTTTTTTAAAAATCCACGCCTTGAATTTTTTTTAAAATCCACGCCTTAAAAAAAATATTTTTAAAAAATCCACGCCCTAAAAAATATTTTTAAAAAATCCACGCCCTTAAAAATATTTTTAAAAAATCCACGCCCTAAAAATATTTTTAAAAAATCCACGCCCTAAAAAATATTTTTAAAAAATCCACGTCTTGAAAAAATATTTTAAAAAATCCACGCCTTGAAAAAAATATTTTTAAAAAATCCACGCCTTAAAAAAATATTTTAAAAAATCCAATATTTATTAAAAAATCCACGCCTTGAAAAAAATATTTTAAAAAATCCACGCCTTAAAAAAATATATTAAAAAAATCCACGCCTTAAAAAAATATATTAAAACAATCCACGCCTTGAAAAAAAATATTTTTTTAAAAATCCACGCCTTGAAAAAAATATTTTTAAAAATCCACGACTTGAAAAAAAAATATTTTTAAAAAATCCACGTCTTGAAAAAATATTTTAAAAAATCCACGCCTTGAAAAAAATATTTTTAAAAAATCCACGCCTTAAAAAAATATTTTAAGAAATCCAATATTTATTAAAAATCCACGCCTTGAAAAAAATATTTTAAAAAATCCACGCCTTAAAAAAATATATTAAAAAAATCCACGCCTTAAAAAAATATATTAAAACAATCCACGCCTTGAAAAAAAATATTTTTTTAAAAATCCACGCCTTGAAAAAAATATTTTTTTAAAAATCCACGCCTTGAAAAAAATATTTTTAAAAATCCACGACTTGAAAAAAAAATATTTTTAAAAAATCCACGCCTTGAATTTTTTTTTAATCCACGCCTTGAATTTTTTTTTAATCCACGCCTTGAATTTTTTTTAATCCACGCCTTGAATGTTTTTTTAAAAAATCCACGCCTTGAAAAAAATATTTTTAAAAAATCCACGCCTTGAAAAAAATATTTTTAAAAAATCCACGCCTTGAAAAAAATATTTTAAAAAAATCTACGCCTTGTAAAAAATATTTTAAAAAATTCTCGTCTTCTATAAGCCTTGAAAAAATTATTTCTTTAATAAGTCATTAATTTCAAATGTTTTTCTTGTTTCTTTTCAGATATCCCGATATTCTATTGGCTACGAAATATGGCTGTTAAACGCATGACTATAACCCCAACATTATCGTAAAATATCCGGGAATAATTTCTAATTTTTGTTTCTAAAAGTTTCGGTTTTCCATTTTTTTTTTTCAAATTTTGCTCCGTATTTAAACTTCTTTCGGGTTTTCCTTCCTTTTTAACATCAAGGGTGAAATACCAACATCAACAACAACTGCCATTAAATACTCCACATCATCTTCCACATCCAACTGCATTCATCTTGGCAAAACCCCTCTGTGTCCTGCCACAAAAATAATTACAATAATCGCTGAAGTTCACAACACCCTGCCAGACAACAGCAACAATAACAAGAAAAAAAAACAATTTCATTTTTTTATGTTTTTCTTTCATTTCGAAACAAAGGAGGATTTCCTTCCATTTTTTGTTTGGCCACTTTCAAGAGCCCACCACGAGCGAAACAATAAAAAGGGGTATTTTTTCCCCCTAGAATCTAATTTTTGAGGTAGTGTGGAAGGCCTCACATTTTTTTCAATTTAATCTCGATTTGAATCTCAACCAACCACCCAAAAACAAAATTTCAGATAAAAAAACCACAACAAAAAACCGGATAAATTCTAAAACGCGTTTCGCATCAATTTTTGAATTCGTTATCGCATTCCGCACGTCGTCCGTCGTGTTTGCGTTAATGTACCGTCATCGTTTGCGGTTTTTATCGTCGTCCCGGAACGTATTCTAAAATATTGCCGAAATCGCCAACATTATCGCAGTCAACATTTTGGAATTTATTCATCACCACAACCCCCACCACAAAGAATGTCATCATCGACAAAATGGGGTCTAAAAATGATTTTCACAGCGATCATTTTTGTCATCATCGTAAATGGTAAGTGGAAAAAAATTTAAAAATATTCTTTAATCAATCCACGCCTTGGATAGGCCTCGAAAAAATATTCTTTAATAAATCCACGCCTTGGATAGGCCTCGAAAAAATATTCTTTAATAAATCCACGCCTTGGATAGGCCTTGAAAAAATATTCTTTAATAAATCCACGCCTTGGATAGGCCTCGAAAAAATATTCTTTAATAAATCCACGCCTTGGATAGGCCTCGAAAAAATATTCTTTAATAAATCCACGCATTGGATAGGCCTCGAAAAAATATTCTTTAATAAATCCACGCCTTGGATAGGCCTCGAAAAAATATTCTTTAATAAATCCACGCCTTGGATAGGCCTCGAAAAAATATTCTTTAATAAATCCACGCCTTGGATAGGCCTCGAAAAAATATTCTTTAATAAATCCACGCCTTGGATAGGCCTCGAAAAAATATTCTTTAATAAATCCACGCATTGGATAGGCCTTGAAAAAATATTCCTTAATAAATCCACGCCTTGGAAAGGCCTTGAAAAAATTTTCCTTAATAAATCCACGCCTTGGATAGGCCTCGAAAAAATATTCTTTAATAAATCCACGCCTTGGATAGGCCTCGAAAAAATATTCTTTAATAAATCCACGCCTTGGATAGGCCTCGAAAAAATATTCTTTAATAAATCCACGCCTTGGATAGGCCTCGAAAAAATATTCTTTAATAAATCCACGCCTTGGATAGGCCTCGAAAAAATATTCTTTAATAAATCCACGCCTTGGATAGGCCTCGAAAAAATATTCTTTAATAAATCCACGCCTTGGATAGGCCTCGAAAAAATATTCTTTAATAAATCCACGCCTTGGATAGGCCTCGAAAAAAATATTCTTTAATAAATCCACGGCTTGGATAGACCTCGAAAAAATATTCTTTAATAAATCCACGCCTTGGATAGGCCTCGAAAAAATATTCTTTAATAAATCCACGCCTTGGATAGGCCTCGAAAAAATATTCTTTAATAAATCCACGCCTTGGATAGGCCTCGAAAAAATATTCTTTAATAAATCCACGCCTTGGATAGGCCTCGAAAAAATATTCTTTAATAAATCCACGCCTTGGATAGGCCTCGAAAAAATATTCTTTAATAAATCCACGCCTTGGATAGGCCTCGAAAAAATATTCTTTAATAAATCCACGCCTTGGATAGGCCTCGAAAAAATATTCTTTAATAAATCCACGCCTTGGATAGGCCTCGAAAAAATATTCTTTAATAAATCCACGCCTTGGATAGGCCTCGAAAAAATATTCTTTAATAAATCCACGCCTCATATGGCCCTCCAAAAATATTCTTTAATAAATCCACGCCTCTTCTTACTTTCTTACTTAGCTGGCTTGTGACAGAACTTTCGTACCATAGGCCGACCTTAAAGAGGATTTCCAGGCGCGTCGTTCTTTTGCGCTGTTTTTCCAATGTGAAAGACCATATTCGCAATGTTTTCTTCCACTTGATCTTTCCATCTTATTCGCGGCCTTCCCTTTCTGGGTGAACCACCAGCTGGTTCGCTTTTATATGCCTTCTGGGCTGGGGCATCTTCATTCTCACAACATGACCTAGCCAGCGTAGTCGCAGCAGCTCAATACGTCTAACAATGTCGATGTCCGAGAACTGCGCCAGTCTTTTGCGCAGTTTTTTTTTAATTTGAAAGACCATATTCGGCAATGTTTTCTTCCACTTTCCATCTTATTCACGGCCTTCCCCTTCTGCATGAACCATCAACTGGGTCGCTTTTATATGCCTTCTGGACTGGGGCATCTTCATCCATTCTTACAACATGGCCTAGTCAACGTAGTCCCTGCAGCTCAATATGTCTAACAATGTCGATGTTCGAGAATAGCTGGTACAACTCATGGTTCATTCGACGGCGATATTCACCGTCAACGCAAATCGGCCCATAGATCTTTCGGAGATAGTATCAGCGTCTTGTAGAGTGTGAGTTTGGCTGGCGGGAGGTGGCCTTGCTTTTGAGTTGTTTGCTCAGACCATAGTAGCACCGGTTGGCCATCACTATCCTTCTCGGAATTTCATTCGTTTTATTTATGGCGGTACCAAGGTATTTAAATCGTTAACTACCTCGAAGCTGTAGTTCCACAGTTGGTCCGAGTCTACTGGACGTTTGGCGCGTTGATATCATCAGCATGGTCTTCAGGCCGTTTACTGCCAGACCCACTTTGGCAGACTCCTTCTCAATTTGTTCAAAGGTGTTACCGCTCGCAATGTTCGACCATAACAAGGGCTCCGAGAGGTCCTTTCCGACATTCACTGCTGATCTTGTGCCAGTTAAAGTTATCCTGCATAGCCGAATTAATTTTGCAGGAATGTCAAACGCAGACATGGCTTTAAACACCTCTGAACGGATAGGGCTATCGAATGCGGCTTTATAGTCGACGAATAGGTGGAACGTGTCGATGTGTTTTTCGTGGGTCTTTTCCAGGATTTAGCGCAGAGTGCAGATCTGGTCAATTGTGAATTTGCCAGGTCTGAAGCCGCATTGGTATGGTCCAATAATGTCATTGACCATTGGCTTCAATCGTTCACACAGCATACTGGATATCACTTTATATGCGATTGGAAGAAGGCTATATCCTCTATCGTCTTGTCTCCTTTTTTGTGCAAGGGACACAGGATGCTGAGGTTCCAATCATTGGGCATGCATTCCTCTAGCCAAATTGTACTAACCAGCTGGTGCATGCCCATTACCAGCATCTGACCTCCAGTTTTGAATATATGAATAGTTCGGCTTGTAACCCATCGGCACCTGCTGCTTTATTATTCTTCAGCCGATTGCTATTCTGACTTCATCTTGGCTAGGTGGTATACAGTCTATAACGTCATCTATTATTGGTTCTGGGGTATCCTCTTCACCTCTACTATTTAATACCAGAAGTTTTTCAAAATGCTCCTTCCAGATCCTCAGCACGCTGTCTCTATCTGCCACCAGTTTTCCTTCTTCATCTCTACAGGAGAATGTGCCTGCACCAAAGCCTTCGGTTTGGTGTTTTACCCGTTGGTAGAATTTTCGGACTTCATTCTAACTCCTGTACATCTCGATTTGCTCACGCTCCCGTTTTTCTTGTTCTTTCTTCTTTTTTCTGAAAATACGTTTCTCCTCTCTCCTTTTCTATCGATAGTTCTCCATCGCATTACGTGTTTCTACTGTCCGCAGGGTTGCCCTACACGCTGCATTTTTCATATCAGTAGCATTACGACACTCCTGATCGTACCACGAATTTCTTGATGGTGGTATTTGGTACCCAGTGTTGCTTTTGCTGCCGTTTGTAGGGAGTGGGCAATTCTTTGCCACTGTGTTTTTATATTATTATCGGGACAAGGGGTGCTTTCGTCAAGCAGATGGGTAAGTTGAACGGAGTAGGCTTCTGTTATTTGTTGTGTTTGCAGCTTTTCCACGTCAAATTTCCGTGTTACATTAGATCGCACCTTTGCTGCAACATTAAGGTGAGTGCGTACCTTAGCTGCCACAAGTAATGGTCCGAATCGATATTCGCGCCTCGGATCGATCGAACGTCTAAAACACTGGACGAATACCTTCCGTCTATCACAACATGATCGATTTGATTTCTCGTTGTACGATCGGAAGAAATCCAGGTGGCCTTGTGTATATCGAGATGCTTGAATCTGGTGCTGCCAACTACCATGTTTTTTGCTGCCGCGAAATCAATCAACCTCATGCCGTTGTCGAATGTTTCTTCATGAAGGCTGAATTTTCCGATGGTGGGGCCAAAGATATTTTCCCTTCCGATTTTTGCATAAAAACTCCTAGCAGAATTTTAATGTCATGGCCAGGGCAGCGGTCATATGCTGTTTCTAGGTGCTCATAAAATATGTCTTTGGTCTGTTCCTGTTTATCTTCGGTCGGAGCATTGGCGCAAATGAGACTGATGTAGAAGAACTTCGCTTTTATACGGATTATAGCAATTCGCTCATCTACTGGAGTGAATCTGGAGACGAGGTCTTTTATTCTCCTGTCAACCATAAATCCGCGGCCAAATTCACGTCTCGTTTCATGGCAGCTGTAATACAGGGCGTAATCATCTGATTTACTTCCCACTGCCCCAGTCCCATTCCATCGCATTTCCTGTAAGGCAAAAATATCGGCTTTGTACTTCTTGAGTATATCCGCCAAAGCGAACACTGTGCCTGTTCTGTACAAGAAGTGCACATTCCTTTATACGTTTGCGGGGTCGTCAACATTATGGGGGGGTTTGGTTTTCTTTTTCTTAGTTCCATTTTTTATAGTTCTTATGGGTGAACTCGCGGCACATATTAGCTCACTATTTCATCGGGTGATGAAAATAGCTACCCCAGGTGACACCGCGGGGAGGTCAGTGTCCACAATTGAGATGAAAAAGAGACCAAGATAAGCCTGGACTTCGCCATGTTAAAGCCAATCAGAGCCGTTGCTTGGTATCTATCATCCCCTACGTCACCAAACGCCATGTTGAGGTACTTAAAAAATATTTTTTTAAAATCCACGCCGGTTGGTAGGCCCTAAAAAATATTTTAAATTTTAGGAAAATTATTTAACCTTCCTCTTATCGCTTCTTATTATTTCTCCTAACTTTTTTGGCCTTGTCTCCAATATCATAAACGCATACCCTTGTGTATGTGTGTGTGTGAATTTTGTGTCCTTGTGTCTGTGAGGCCTACCTTCAAACGTCATTATTTTTTTGTCTAATCTTTTGCCATTACTTTATGTCCATTATGTGTGTTTCTGTCTGGCTGGCTGGACTGGACGTCGGGTCAAGTTGGTTCTACAAGTTTTACAAAGGCACACACACATATACATACTCACTCAATCACACATCTATATATAAAACGCCTACAAATGTCCGACAAACGAAAGACGGAGGTCGAGAGAAACCAGAATAGAAAAATAAAACAAAAATTATGGCTAACCTTTGGCCATTATGATTGGCATTCCATTTTAATTAATGTTTCAATATTTTTTTCTATTTTTTTCGATTTTTTTCTCACATCGTCCGTAGCTGTTTTTCATTCTCCTTGGTTCGTTAGCACTTTTCTCTTTTCATAGCTTTGTGTTTTTTTCAGGTTTTGTTCCCTTCATATTCATAGTTGTCTGAAAACTCTAAAATTGATAACCATAGAATTTTCCATTTCGTCGAACCTTAGGTCAAGCGGATGTTGTGGGTGGAGTTCAGGGTTGGGGTGGGGTTGATTTGGCTGGTAAATGGCCGGATGCAAATAAACCAGTCTATAATAAAATCAGATCATGGTATTCACAATTTATGATAAGTTATTGTTGTTGGGAGCAACAACAAAAAATAGAAAGAAACAGTAGATAATAGAAGGTTTCATGGGCAAATTGTTATTTCACAGAAGGTCAGAGGTCATTAGCAGATTTAAATTTTGCCTACTGATTATTTAAAAGCTGATTCCATAGGAAATTTGCCATTCAGCATGACTGAATACATATTTCCATAGGAAATTTGATATGCAGCCCAGCTGAATACACATTTCCATAGGAAATTTGCTATTCAGCCCGGCTGAATACATATTTCTATAGGAAATTTGCTATTCAGCCTGGCTGAATAAATATTTCTATATGAAATTTGCTATTCAGCCTGACTGAATACAGATTTCCTTAGGAAATTTGTTATTCAGCCTGGCTGAATACATATTTCTATAGGAAATTTGCTATTCAGCCTGGCTGAATACATATTTCTATAGGAAATTTAGCCTGGCTGAATACATATTTCTATAGGAAATTTGCTATTCAGCCCATGCTGAAAACATATTTCTATAGGAAATTTGCTATTCAGCCCAGGCTGAATACATATTTCTATAGGAAATTTGCTATTCAGCCCAGGCTGAATACATGTTTCTATAGGGAATTTGCTATTCAGCCCAGGCTGAATACATATTTCTATAGGAAATTTGCTATTCAGCCAAGGCTGAATACATATTTCTATAGGAAATTTGCTATTCAGCCTGGCTGAATACATATTTCCATAGGAAATTTGCTATTCAGCCTGGCTGAATACATATTTCCATAGGAAATTTGCTATTCAACCTGGCTGAATGTGATTTTCTATAGGAAAATTACCATTCAGCCTGGCTGAATGTGATTTTGTATAGGAAAATTGGCATTCAGCCAGGATGAATACATATTTTTGTTAGAAAATCATTATTCAGCCTGGCTGAATGTGTGTTTTCTATAGAAAAATTGTCATTCTGCTTTGCTGAATGTGTTTTTCTATACGAAAATTGCCATTCAGCTTAGCTGAATATCATTTTTTGTGGCTGAATTCAAATTTTTTGCTATAAAATTTAATTCAGCTCAGCTGAATCCAATTATTTTGCTACTAATTAACAATGTTAAGCTTTCATGTTCACACAATGCTATGATTTCATTCATCCTCGTCCGAGCTTGGACGTTAGAAAATTGAATAAATCTCTTTTTTTTGTTTTAATAGTTTCGCAAAAAGATAAAAATCTCAAAAAAACTAAATTAATTTGTTGCTAACAAAAAGCAAAGCAAAACATGATAAACAAATTTGTTGAAAACAAGCTAATAATAAAAAAGTAAAGCAAAGCCCAAAAACACCACGCTGTGGGTTTTGAATGGCAGCAACATGTAAATCTGCAAGACATTGACCCCAACAGCAACAACGTCAGAGCCAACGATTGGCTGGAGGGACCCGTTTGTTTTACTATCACCAAAAACAAAAACAACAAGAATTCTGTAAAAAATAAATATGAGCCGGGAAACGTCACTCAAAATACAAGAAGAAAACCAGTCAGTCAGACTAACCAAATAAAAACGACGACGGCACCGACAGCAGACACTGAGAGGTCTGTGCTGTTCGACTGTCTGTCGGATTCGGATAAACAACACCAGTCAAACAGAAAAAAGACGACAAGTCCCTACCTCTGAAAGATATACAAATTTGTTCTTTTGAACTGGAACTTTGCGTGTTCATACGGTTGCATTCACAGCACAGCCAAAGCACCCAGTCAATTCCGCCCCGCCATCTAGCCATCCATCCGTCTTTCCAATGATTCAGATTCCTTTTCCGAACCACAATTTTTGTTCTTTGAAGATCTCTTACCTTTTTCGTTTAATTTAATTCGAATACAGTTTCCAATGTCTGACTTATTGAAGGTTGTTGAAATGACTAGGGGGAGAGAGAAGAGGTGCAGGAGGAGGAGGAGGGGTGGGGGCTATGTCGCCACAAAGCAAACATTGCAATGAGTCAGAATCAAGTTTAAAATGGGCCACAAATATTTGTTGTCTTGCCATTCGTTCGAAGTTCGTCATCAACTTGTTTTCGTGCCAGCACCCTCTTCTACTCTCAGCTACCACCCCTTTCACTCAGCCAATTATGTTTGTTCCCCCTTCCAACTTGTGTGGAGGAGATTGCAAAGTAAGCAAATTATACAAATTAGCGAATTTTTGTCGTTCATTCGTTCGCTTTCGTCGTTCACTTCTTGAAGTTCTTTTCGTAGCTAAAAGCATTACCCAAAAATGTAATCTCTTTATACGCTTTAGACTTATTTAAAAATTCTGCACGAGTCTGTGTAAGCTATTACATAAACAAATTGTCGAATGAAAAACGTTCCGAAGACGGACGTGACGAACAATTTGTCACATTTTAGGATAATTACAAACTTTGTTTCATGCAATTCTATGGCAAGTTTTATACAAAACCAACTTTTCATAAGAAAAAACAAAATTTTCGTTAGCTGAATTAAAGATAAATGCAATTCAGCAACATTTTTTATTCCAAAAATACATATTTAGCCTAGACAAATAAAATTTCCATTGAAAATATTAAATTCAGCTTGGCTGAATAACAATTTTATGATAGAAAATCACATTAAAACAGACTGAATGACAAAATTCCTATAGAAAATCAAATTCAGCTGGGTTGAATTTGTATTCAGCCAGGCTAATTAGCAATGTATTCATAGATATATGTATTTTGCCAGGCTGAATTGCAATTTTACTATAGAAAATTACAGTCAGCCAGGCTGAATCACAATTTTCCTATAAAGAAATTCATTCAGCCAGGCTGAATCGTAATTTACCTATAAAAATTTCATTCAGCCAGGCTGAATTGGAAATTTCCTATGGAAATACTATGTATTCAGGCAGGCTGAATAGCAAATTTCCTATGGAAATACTATGTATTCAGCGAGGCTGAATAGCAAATTTTCTATGGAAATACTATGTATTCAGCCAGGCTGAATAGCAAATTTCTTAGGGAAATACTATGTATTCAGCCTGGGCTGAATAGTAAATTTCCTATGGAAATATGTATTCAGCCTGGGCTGAATAGCAAATTTCCTATGGAAATATGTATTCAGCCTGGGCTGAATAGCAAATTTCCTATGGAAATATGTATTCAGCCTGGGCTGAATAGCAAATTTCCTATGGAAATATGTATTCAGCCTGGGCTGAATAGCAAATTTCCTATGGAAATATGTATTCAGCCTGGGCTGAATAGCAAATTTCCTATGGAAATATGTATTCAGCCTGGGCTGAATAGCAAATTTCCTATGGAAATATGTATTCAGCCTGGGCTGAATAGCAAATTTCCTATGGAAATATTTATTCAGCCTGGGCTGAATAGCAAATTTCCTATGGAAATATGTATTCAGCCTGGGCTGAATAGCAAATTTCCTATGGAAATATGTATTCAGCCTGGGCTGAATAGCAAATTTCCTATGGAAATATGAATTCAGCCTGGGCTGAATAGCAAATTTCCTATGGAAATATGTATTCAGTCTGGGCTGAATAGCAAATTTCCTATGGAAATATGTATTCAGCCTGGGCTGAATAGCAAATTTCCTATGGAAATATGTATTCAGCCTGGGCTGAATAGCAAATTTCCTATGGAAATATGTATTCAGCCTGGGCTGAATAGCAAATTTCCTATGGAAATATGTATTCAGCCTGGGCTGAATAGCAAATTTCCTATGGAAATATGTATTCAGCCTGGGCTGAATAGCAAATTTCCTATGGAAATATGTATTCAGCCTGGGCTGAATAGCAAATTTCCTATGGAAATATGTATTCAGCCTGGGCTGAATAGCAAATTTCCTATGGAAATATGTATTCAGCCAGGCTGAATTGCAACTTTTTTTATGGAAATATGTATTCAGCCAGGCTGAATTGCAAATTTCCTATGGAAATATGTATTCAGCCAGGCTGAATTGCAAATTTCCTATGGAAATATGTATTCAGCCAGGCTAAATTGCAAATTTCCTATGGAAATATGTATTCAGCCAGGCTAAATTGCAAATTTCCTATGGAAATATCTATTCAGCCAGGCCTGAATAGCATATTTTCGATGGAAATATGTATTCAGCCAGGCTGAATAGCAAATTTCCTATGGAAATATGTATTCAGCCAGGCTGAATAGCAAAGTTCCTATGGAAATATGTATTCAGCCAGGCTGAATAGCAAATTTCCTATGGAAATATGTATTCAGCCAGGCTGAATAGCAAATTTCCTATGGAAATATGTATTCAGCCAGGCTGAATAGCAAATTTCCTATGGAAATATGTATTCAGCCAGGCTGAATAGCAAATTTCCTATGGAAATATGTATTCAGCCAGGCTGAATAGCAAATTTCCTATGGAAATATGTATTCAGCCAGGCTGAATAGCAAATTTCCTATGGAAATATGTATTCAGCCAGGCTGAATAGCAAATTTCCTATGGAAATATGTATTCAGCCAGGCTGAATAGCAAATTTCCTATAGAAATATGTATTCAGCCCGGGCTGAATAGCAAATTTCCTATAGAAATATGTATTCAGCCCGGGCTGAATAGCAAATTTTCTATGGAAATATGTATTCAGCCTGGGCTGAATAGCAAATTTCCTATGGAAATATGTATTCAGCCAGGCTGAATTGCAAATTTCCTATGGAAATATGTATTCAGCCAGGCTAAATTGCAAATTTCCTATGGAAATATGTATTCAGCCAGGCTAAATTGCAAATTTCCTGTGGAAATATGTATTCAGCCAGGCTGAATTGCAAATTTCCTATGGAAATATGTATTCAGCCAGGCTGAATTGCAAATTTCCTATGGAAATATCTATTCAGCCAGGCCTGAATAGCATATTTTCGATGGAAATATGTATTCAGCCAGGCTGAATAGCAAATTTCCTATGGAAATATGTATTCAGCCCGGGCTGAATAGCTAATTTCTCTCCTGTTGATGGGCTCGGATATTTTTCGTAAATTTCTTCAAAATGTTTAAAAGGAATTTTCCCCAGAAAAATTATATTCAGCCTAGCTGAATATGAATTTTTCCATATGGAAATTTTCATTCTGTTGTCTTTTATTTTCTGCTTTAAATTTCTGTTAGGGTTGACTTGTCAAAGGAAAAAATATCTCCTCCATATGGTGGAATGTTGTCTGCCTGTCAAAGCCTTAACCGGTATGTCCCTTTGCAAAAACAACAACAACAATCAACCCCTATTTTGTGAGGAATCTGAAAAAATAGGGGAGAATAGAATTCCTTTGCACAACAGACGACCGTTGAACCTTGACCTTGAACCCAAAATAGTTTAGGCTGACTGGCTGGCATGCAAGGCAGTCAACCAACCAGCCAGGTCACTCCCTCATAATGTGTGAATGTATAAAGGGTAGGGACAACAGATCCTAAAAAGGGCAACAATAAACAACATTATTAAGTTAATTATGTGGGAAACCCAAAAAGAGAGAGGGAGAACAATGAGAGAGTAGAGGGAGGGAGTGAGTGAGGGTGTTGGAAATTCCAATCGATGAATAATTGAATTTTACTTTTAAAACTCTCCAATATTCAATGGATTTTGACAGCTGTGAAAGATGACGGTCAGAATCGGTCAGCCAGCCAGGCGATCAGTTTGACACTCCATTATAGACTGTGTATGTATGTGTATTATTGTGTATGTGTGTTGTGGTTTCCTCTTCAATTATGTGAAGGGCCTATCGTTTAGAGTGAGTATTAGTTAGCTGACTGATTTCCTTGTTTTCCGCCAGCTCCGCTTATCACGGCGGATTTTTTTCTATGACCATTTGTTTGGTTGATTGTTTGGAACTGAACACGGTTTGTTGCTGGCTATTCACAGTTTGCTTGGATAACAATAGTCATTCGAAATAATTGTGATTTTTCCAGTACCTAGTTCTGGTTTTTGTTCATATGTTAATGGTTTACAATTACAATAATTGTCCATTTCCCTTTGGAGTCCGGCGGCCATTGTTGTTGTCGGTCTAGGCGTGGAACAATAAAGGTCAGGTTTTTTCGCAGTCAGCTGCAATTAAATCGATTACAGAATTGACAGTGAATTTGTTTTTAAATTATTTTCTGGTGTGGATTTTTTAAAAATTATTTTTAGGGCGGTAGAAGAGGCGTGGATTTTTTTAAAAATTATTTTTAGGGCGATCGAATAGGCGTGGATTCTAAAAAAAATATTTTTAGGGCGTTAGAAGATGTGTGGATTCTTAAAAAATAATTTTTGGGGGTTCTAAAGAGGCTTTGAGAGCTATAAAAAATATTTTTCGGGAAGGTTCTGGAATTTTCCATGTTTTTTTAATTTGAACCTATAGAAGCCTTGGCAATATTGAATTTAGGTTACCTTATGTGTGTCTCATTATTTTAAAATGAAAGTATATGTGTGTAGCTGGTAATGGGTCACTGCTAGTCATAAAAACAGCTTTGCCATATAATTTACAAAATAAAATGAAATTTCTGGAATTTTATGTTTAATGTGGCTAATATGTATGTATCTCTACATACAAAAATGTAAATATACAACTTCCAGTGAAATTAATAATAAAATTACGCACTTGTGTTTTTGAAAACTATTTTTTGTGAGGTTTTCATAATATAATTTTAAATACTTTCAATGACTGTGGTGTTTATTGGGGTTTGCGTTCAGTTTATTACGCCTCAAGTGTGGAAAGTTAGAAAGGGTAGATGTGTTTGAGTGATAAAATTTTTGATAGACTCTAAAAATATTATTTAAAAAATCCACGTCCCAAAAATATAATTTAAAAAATACACGCCTTTAGAAAGTCCCAAAAATATCGTTTAAAAAATCCACGCCTTTAGAAAGTCCCAAACATTTTTTTTTAATCGCCGCCTCTTCGAAATTCCCGACAGTAATATTTAACAAATCCTTTCCTCATAGAAAGTCTCAAAATATTCTTTAATAAATCCACGCCTTTTGAAAAACCTCCAAAAATATTCTTTAATAAATCCACGCCTTTTGAAAACCCTCCAAAAATATTCTTTAATAAATCCACGCCTCTGTTGGCCCTTGAAAAATATTCTTTAATAAATCCACGCCTCAGTTGGCCCTTGAAAAATATTCTTCAATAAATGCACGCCTTTTGAAAACCTCCAAAAATATTCTTTAATAAATCGGCGCATCTTGTGAAGCCTTAAAAAGTTCTTAAATAAATCCGCGCATCTTGTGAAGCCTCAAAAAATATTCTTTAATAAATCAGCGTCTTTTGTGGACCTCCAAAAATATTGCGAAGCCTTAAATTCTACTCCTCCTAAGCCTCCGAAAATTTTAATTTTCCCTCCTTCTATTTATTGCCGGAATTAAAACCCGGCTGAAAATGGATCCTGAAAAATAGTCTTTAAAAAATCTACGCTTCTGTAGGCCTTAAAAAGTTCTTTAATAAATCCGCGCATCTTGTGAAGCCTCAAAAAATATTCTTTAATAAATCAGCGTCTTTTGTGGACCTCCAAAAATATTGCGAAGCCTTAAATTCTACTCCTCCTAAGCCTCCCAAAATTTTAATTTTCCCTCCTTCTATTTATTGCCGGAATTAAAACCCGGCTGAAAATGGATCCTGAAAAATAGTCTTTAAAAAATCTACGCTTCTGTAGTCCTTAACAAATATTCTTTAAAACATCTAAACTTCTGTAGTCATTAAAAAAATATTCTTTAAAACATCTAAACTTCTGTAGTCCTTAGACAAAAATTCTTTTAAAAAATCCACGCCTCTTAGAAAGTCCCAAAAATATGTTTTAAAAAATCCACGCCTCTTAGAAAGTCCCAAAAATATGTTTTAAAAAATCCACGCCTCTTAGAAAGTCCCAAAAATATGTTTTAAAAAATCCACGCCTCTTAGAAAGTCCCAAAAATATGTTTTAAAAAATCCACGCCTCTTAGAAAGTTTTAAAAAATCCACGCCTCTTAGAAAGTCCCAAAAATATGTTTTAAAAAATCCACGCCTCTTAGAAAGTCCCAAAAATATCTTATAAAAAAGATTTCCAGGCGCGTCGGTCTTTTGCGCAGTTTTTCCAAGTTGAAAGACCATTTTCGGCAATGTTGTCTTAGAGTTGATCTTTCCATCGTATTCGTGGCCTTCCGCTTCTGCGTGAACCATCAGCTGGTTCGCTTGTATATGCCTTCTGGGCTGGGGCATCTTCATCCATTCTCACAACGTAGTCGCTACAGCTCAATACGTCTAACAATGTCGATGTCCGAGAATAGCTGGTACAACTCTTGGTTAATTCGACGGCGAGATCTTTGAAGAATTTTTCTATCAAACACTCTGAGAGCTGTCTCATCTGCTTGCGTAAGTACCCATGCTTCAGTTCCATATAACAGCACGGATAGTATCAGCGTCTTGTAGGGTATGAGTTTGGTCTGGCGGGAGGTGGCCTTGCTTTTGAGTTGTTTGCTCAGCCATAGTAGCATCGCCATAGTAGCATCTCCGAATTTCAAAACTGATGTCATTCGTTTTGTTTATGGCGGTACCAAGGTATATAAAATCTTCGACCACCTCGAAGCTGTAGTTTTCAATTTCCACAGTTCGTCCGAGTCTATTGGACGTCTTTCGTGTTGATACCATCAGCTTGGTCTTCCCGCCGTTTACTGCCAGACCCTCGTTCGGTATTAAAGGGCTCCGAGAGGTCCTTTCCGACGTTAACTGCTGATCTTGTGCCAGTTAAAGTTATGCTGCATAACCGAATTAATTTTACAGGAATGCCGAACGCAGACATGGCTTTAAACACCTCTGAACGGATAAGGGCTGTCGAATGCGGCTTTATAGTCGACGAATAGGTGGAATGTGTCGATGTATTTTTCGTGGGGGTTTTCCAGGATTTCGCGCAGAGTGAAAATCTGGTCAATGGTGGATTTGTCAGGTCTGAAGCCGCATTGGTATGGTCCAATAATGACATTGACCATTGGCTTCAGTCGTTCACACAGTACGCTGGATAGCACTTTATATGCGATGGGAAGGAGACTTATTCCTCTGATGCTGATGTTCCAATCATTGGGCATGCTTTCCTCTAGCCAAATTGTACTAATCAGCTGGTGCGTGCTCCTTACCAGCATCTGACCACCAGTCTAGATTAGTTCGGCTTGTACCCCATCGGCACCTGCTGCTTTATTATTCTTGAGCCGATTGATTGCTATTCTGAGTACATCTTGGTTAGGTGGTTGTATAAACTCTATACCGTCATCTATTATTGGTTCTGGGGTATCCTTTTCATCACTGCTATTTGATACCAGAAGTTTTTCAAAATATTCCTTCCAGATCCTCAGCACGCTGTCTGTATCTGTCACCAGGTTTCGTTCTTCAGCTCTACAGGAGAATGTGCCTGCACCAAAGCCTTCGGTTTGGTGTTTTACCCGTTGGTAGAATTTTCGGACTTCATTCCGACACCTGTACATCTCGATTTACTCACGCTCAAGTTTTTCTTGTTCTTTCTTCTTTATTTTTGTGGGCAATTCTGCCAACGTGCTTCCGATTTTTGCATTAAAATCTCCTAGCAGAATTTTAATGTCATGATCAGGGCAGCATTCATATGCAGTTTCTAGGCGCTCGTAAAATATGTCTTTGGTGTGGCGCAAATGAGACTGATGTATAAGAGCTTCGCTTTTATACGGATTATAGCAATTCGATGATCTAATGCAGTGAATCTGGAGACGACGTCTTTTATTCTCCGCTTAACCATAAATACGCAGCCAAATGCATGTCTCGTTTCATGGCAGCTATAATTCAGGGGGTAATCATCTGATTTACTTACGCCAGTCCCTTTCCATCGCATTGCCTGTAAGGCAAAAAAATCGGCTTTGTACTTCTTGAGTACATCCGTCAAAGCGAACACTGCGCCTGTTCTGTACATCGTGCAGAAAGTTCCACGCCTGTTCGAAAGTCCCTCTAAATTCCTAATAACAAAAATATATTACCTCAAATATTACGATTTGAAATGAATATTTTTTCTGTTCGTATTGTGTAAGATTTATGTTTTCACAATACTCACATTTTAAATGGAAGTCTCTCAAAGAAATGAAACCAAAACAAAGAAACCTCATTGATGATGACGATTGTGAAATTGTTACACAAAAACAACAAAGTTGTCCGACGCTTTTCCCCGCCTCAACCTAACTCCTTTCCTACCATTTCTTTCTTTGTTTCAGTGTAGTAAATTTTTCATTATGGCTTCGTTGGAAAGAAGCGCCAAAAGCGGCACAAGCGAAAAAAGCAACATTACTCACAAAAAAAAAAAAAAAAAACATCGAAACGATTTTCCATTTTCCAAAAACAAAAGCCATCGCCAAACATGGGCCCCATGAAATGAAAACTTACAATTTTTTTGTAGGATTTTTGTTTTTGGTTTTTTGTGCCACTTTTTTGAAAAATTTTTTTCCACACTCGTAATAATCAGTTGGCCCTTGAACACATATACAACGACCTCCATCCATACCCACCGAACACATCAATGAAACCCATAGAAGTAGAAGAAACAACAGTCATACATTTATGAATTGTTGTGTTTATTCTTCACATAAATCCACAGCCTCAGTTGATATGTATGTGAAAATATTTCATGTATGTTTTGTAATTGTTGTTTCTATTTTGGCCATAATGAAATGTGTTGTTTAGATTTCAAAATTGTGAAAATCATTATTTTAAATCCACGCCTCAGTTAGGTCATGAAAAATGTGTGTTGTAGAGTACACAAAAATACAACTGAGTTAGGTTTTTCTCTAACCTCCACGCCTCAGTTGGCCCGAAAAATATTCTAACAACGCACCCAATATTGCCTGAGTAAATTATGTTTTGCTAGTGCCGATCTGAGTATCCAACATAAAGAGGCACACTTTATGCGAACCACAAACTAAACTATGACCAGCAGAAACCGCACACTCAAACAATTTCATTACACTTACTAATGGTCTCAAATTTAGTTTAGAAGGGTAATCCGATTTTGTCACAGAGGTTCTTTAATAAATACACGCCTCAGTTGGCCCTTGAAAAATATTCTTTAATAAATCCACGCCTCAGTTGGCCCTTGAAAAATATTCTTTAATAAATCCACGCCTCAGTTGGCCCTTGAAAAATATTCTTTAATAAATCCACGCCTCAGTTGGCCCTTGAAAAATATTCTTTAATAAATCCACGCCTCAGTTGGCCCTTGAAAAATATTCTTTAATAAATCCACGCCTCAGTTGGCCCTTGAAAAATATTCTTTAATAAATCCACGCCTCAGTTGGCCCTTGAAAAATATTCTTTAATAAATCCACGCCTCAGTTGGCCCTTGAAAAATATTCTTTAATAAATCCACGCCTCAGTTGGCCCTTGAAAAATATTCTTTAATAAATCCACGCCTCAGTTGGCCCTTGAAAAATATTCTTTAATAAATCCACGCCTCAGTTGGCCCTTGAAAAATATTCTTTAATAAATCCACGCCTCAGTTGGCCCTTGAAAAAATATTCTTTAATAAATCCACGCCTCAGTTGGCCCTTGAAAAATATTCTTTAATAAATCCACGCCTCAGTTGGCCCTTGAAATATTCTTTAATAAATCCACGCCTCAGTTGGCCCTTGAAATATTCTTTAATAAATCCACGCCTCAGTTGGCCCTTGAAAAATATTCTTTAATAAATCCACGCCTCAGTTGGCCCTTGAAAAATATTCTTTAATAAATCCACGCCTCAGTTGGCCCTTGAAAAATATTCTTTAATAAATCCACGCCTCAGTTGGCCCTTGAAAAATATTCTTTAATAAATCCACGCCTCAGTTGGCCCTTGAAAAATATTCTTTAATAAATCCACGCCTCAGTTGGCCCTTGAAAAATATTCTTTAATAAATCCACGCCTCAGTTGGCCCTTGAAAAATATTCTTTAATAAATCCACGCCTCAGTTGGCCCTTGAAAAATATTCTTTAATAAATCCACGCCTCAGTTGGCCCTTGAAAAATATTCTTTAATAAATCCACGCCTCAGTTGGCCCTTGAAAAATATTCTTTAATAAATCCACGCCTCAGTTGGCCCTTGAAAAATATTCTTTAATAAATCCACGCCTCAGTTGGCCCTTGAAAAATATTCTTTAATAAATCCACGCCTCAGTTGGCCCTTGAAAAATATTCTTTAATAAATCCACGCCTCAGTTGGCCCTTGAAAAATATTCTTTAATAAATCCACGCCTCAGTTGGCCCTTGAAAAATATTCTTTAATAAATCCACGCCTCAGTTGGCCCTTGAAAAATATTCTTTAATAAATCCACGCCTCAGTTGGCCCTTGAAAAATATTCTTTAATAAATCCACGCCTCAGTTGGCCCTTGAAAAATATTCTTTAATAAATCCACGCCTCAGTTGGCCCTTGAAAAATATTCTTTAATAAATCCACGCCTCAGTTGGCCCTTGAAAAATATTCTTTAATAAATCCACGCCTCAGTTGGCCCTTGAAAAATATTCTTTAATAAATCCACGCCTCAGTTGGCCCTTGAAAAATATTCTTTAATAAATCCACGCCTCAGTTGGCCCTTGAAAAATATTCTTTAATAAATCCACGCCTCAGTTGGCCCTTGAAAAATATTCTTTAATAAATCCACGCCTCAGTTGGCCCTTGAAAAATATTCTTTAATAAATCCACGCCTCAGTTGGCCCTTGAAAAATATTCTTTAATAAATCCACGCCTCAGTTGGCCCTTGAAAAATATTCTTTAATAAATCCACGCCTCAGTTGGCCCTTGAAAAATATTCTTTAATAAATCCACGCCTCAGTTGGCCCTTGAAAAATATTCTTTAATAAATCCACGCCTCAGTTGGCCCTTGAAAAATATTCTTTAATAAATCCACGCCTCAGTTGGCCCTTGAAAAATATTCTTTAATAAATCCACGCCTCAGTTGGCCCTTGAAAAATATTCTTTAATAAATCCACGCCTCAGTTGGCCCTTGAAAAATATTCTTTAATAAATCCACGCCTCAGTTGGCCCTTGAAAAATATTCTTTAATAAATCCACGCCTCAGTTGGCCCTTGAAAAATATTCTTTAATAAATCCACGCCTCAGTTGGCCCTTGAAAAATATTCTTTAATAAATCCACGCCTCAGTTGGCCCTTGAAAAATATTCTTTAATAAATCCACGCCTCAGTTGGCCCTTGAAAAATATTCTTTAATAAATCCACGCCTCAGTTGGCCCTTGAAAAATATTCTTTAATAAATCCACGCCTCAGTTGGCCCTTGAAAAATATTCTTTAATAAATCCACGCCTCAGTTGGCCCTTGAAAAATATTCTTTAATAAATCCACGCCTCAGTTGGCCCTTGAAAAATATTCTTTAATAAATCCACGCCTCAGTTGGCCCTTGAAAAATATTCTTTAATAAATCCACGCCTCAGTTGGCCCTTGAAAAATATTCTTTAATAAATCCACGCCTCAGTTGGCCCTTGAAAAATATTCTTTAACAAATCCACGCCTCAGTTGGCCCTTGAAAAATATTCTTTAACAGCTAATGATAAGGAAGAAAAAGGAATTTTATAAAAAAGTAAAAAGTAATTATATAAAAAAAGGACGACTGCGGTACGGAATGGAAGGAGTATGGAGAAACAGGGATAAAAATCTCCAATATAAATTAGACAGAAAAATTATGAAGAACTTCGAAAAGTTCACTTGGCTAATATCCAAGTTTTTCAAGCCTCTGCGTAGATTTTTTAAATAATTTTTCCAGCCTCTATAAGAGGCGTGGATTTCTTAAATATTTTTTTTTCAATCCTCTATAAGAGGCTTGGATTTCTTAAATAATTTTTCAAGCCTCTATAACAGGCGTCGATTTTTTAAACAATTTTTTGAAGCCTCTATGGACTTTGAAAAAAAATATTAAAAAAATCCACACCTGCTACGGACTGTGAAAAAAATATTTAAAAAATCCACGCCTGCTACGGACTGTGAAAAAAAATATTTAAAAAATCTACGCCTGTTATGGACCCTGAAAAAAAAATCCACTTCTGTTAGGGACCTTGAAAAAAATTATTTAAAAAATCTACCACTGTTTATCGTCCTCCACAAAGATCCGCCCTTCCCTTTACCTGCAAATAATATATATAATTAAAAAGTTTTACTTTGCTGTATTTAACACATCTCATTCGCAGCATATAGTAGTGGCTTCTTTCTCCTCCAAACGGAATAAACAAACAAAGAAAAATAAATTATTATTGCAAAAAAGAAATGAATCCGAGACTCTGGTGCTTCTGTCAATTTAAGTTACACACATTTGGTTGCACTGTCGTCTGGGATGCTATTTGTGGATCTCCTCCATTTCCATAGTTTTCCCAGCCACTTCAGAAACACAAGAATAAGAAACCAAATAAGCTATGGCCTGACCCGGCCAGACGCATAATGTATTTACAAGAAATTCAATGAGACATAATTGTATGAAGAAGTGAAACGAAACTAAAAAAATCGACAACGACGAAGTAAAAATATGTTGTAGACAAACAAAAAACTGGAGGACAAATAATATTTATTTTAACTAAGTAATACCCCAAGTAGAAGATGAAGTAGATCTCTCCCCCGGGAGAGATGAAGGAAGGACCTAAGAAGAATATTTCAAACCACACAGAGAAAAAATACAAGAAAAATAGACGCCACCAAGCCAGCCAGGCAATAACTGGCATTTAACAACATTCAACAACATCAATTACAATTAAGAACATTTATTTTTATATTCTCTACTCCTCTCCATCCTTACTCCTTGGGTTTGGCTTTCAATTCTGTTCTTTTTTTCGACTGGATTTAATGGAAAAACATCGGCTAGACATTGCGTTTTGTTTTGCCATCCACCCACCCACTGCAATTTCTTTTGCGAACTCCTCCCTTATATTTGTTTGCGTAATATGAATTACTTGGAAAATAAGTTTTGACAGTTTTGTGGACATTTCAAATAACTTTTTCTTTGCAAATTGATTAAAATTTATTAATGTAAGGGTAGAAGGATGAATTACATTTTGTGAGGGAGAAATATGTTGGAGGAAAATAAGGGAAGGACGCATTTAACAGCAGGACTTCATTGAGACATCGGAGGTCTTGGTCTAGGACACCTTCTCCGCATTACTTCGAATTCACTAGATGGAGATCTTAAAATAGAGTTGTGATCTTTAATACTCGTTGAATCTGCTGGAGATCCGGAAATACTGACAATGTCAGTATTTCCTCATCTCCACCAAATTCATAAACGTTTTGAGACCATATCTCTATTTTATGATCACAGTCTAGTATTTCTACATATATTGTATTTTCGGATTTACTCCCCTCTGGCTAAGTAGTTCTTAATGGAAACAAATTTAATAATAAAATCAAATTTTACGGTTGAGTTTCAATATCTCAAATATTTGATCCTTCGAGCCGGATTCTTAATATCACTACATTAGTATTCGCCACAGAGCATACAATTTCACCTAAGAAAATACATTTACCTATAAGAGGAAGATGTACAAATTGAAAAACCTCCAATGAAGTCATGGTATTAATCATCTACTATTTCCCATAAAATATGGGTGATCGTGGACATGGAAATTTCAGAACAACTACTTTAACAAATGCGGACTCAATCTCAATGTATTTTTATGGACCATGCCAAGTCTACAGCAAATAGCTTCCGAAATGCAAATTTAAGCAAAGAATACTAGAGTTCAGAAGTACAGAACTCCTTCCGCATATCTATGCACCATTCCATGTCTACAAGCGAAGAGTTTCCGAAATAAAAATGTTAACAATGAATTCCGAATACCAATAAATAATTTTTTTAACATTTAAAAAATAAAAGCTGTAATGGACCCTGAATAAAAATTATTTAAAAAATCCACGCCTTTTATGGACCTTGAAAACAATATTTAAGAAACCATGCCTTAAATTTCCTTTACGACCGAGAACTGAATCTCAACAGAATCTGACTTGTAGTCATCGAAGTTCCAGAGGTTATGAATCCGTCGGGTTTTGCAATATTCTAACACATCAAAGATCCACAATAACGGCTTCACTGCCCCTTTGGTGAGGGGTCGAGGACTATCGAAACTTCTGCCTTTCTATGGCTCAGGTAAACGGTTGATAACGGAAGCCTACATCGAGACGAAGCTCTTTCGCGAAATCGTTGGGCTAACCAACAACCACCTAATAGGGGCCAATCCCAGATTGTCCGGCTGAAATCTCAGTTTCTCTCTGTCTCATTGATTTTCTTCCTACCTACCTGACAGCCTTCAGACACTCTGGCGTCTCACAATCGGCATTTTTTATTCAACGCCCTTCGACATCGTAACACTCCAACAGCATACTCCCTGAGACTAGCACGAGCAGCACTAGTGGAGAGCGCACGTGTAACGTCCCATTGATCATCAGCGTTGCTGATTCCCATGGAAACCAGATTTTTTGAAATCCTCGAAGAGAGGACACTCGCACATCTTTACGCCGATGTGTCAGAGAGGTACCTTCTATGCAAAGAATACATTGAGGAACAATGCCCAATTAAAAAAAACACCGAATGTCCATTCTCGCTAGTGCCCCATCTAGATTGCCATCTTGAGATTGCTTGAGAAAACCCCAAAGGGGTCTACCCTTCAAGTATTATGGAATCATTTTGTTCGATCGATTTTTCCACTATGTAAATACTGTGTCATTATTGCCGTAGAATCTCACATTACAAAGCGAGTATCGTATTCAAGGATTACTATCGCCCGAAGTGAAATTGCTAACCTCTAAGAAAGTGATCTGACCAGTTCGTCTACAACTCCACCCGCTTAGTCTACAGCAAAGAATCTGATCAATAATTAGCTACTATTTGACGACGAAAATGAGACTAGAAATGTTTTCAAAAAATCGAAAACTTAGAGCTGAATCTCTTTCGATAAAATCATCGTAGCTCCGAAAATTTTCCTGTTCGTTCGCTGTTTCAGCGATGTGAATGTCATTATGGCCGCAAAATCTCTTTTTCGCGAAAGAAAAAAACTGAATGTGCACATGGAAATACTTCACAATTACTAAACAAATTGGACCTGAATCTCAAGGTTGTAAAATTCGTAAACATGGGTTTCAGGAGCCTTGCCAAAACTTCCGAAATAAAAATTTTTCGCAATGGAATCATAGGACTGCTGATATCCAAGCAAGTGGTCTGACCTATCATCACATATTTTGAAGGCTACAGTGAAGAGCTTTTGGTAATAAAAAGTTAGATCTTCAGACGGTATGACGGAATTTGGGACAACAAATATGATATGCCAATGGCTTTTTCGTATTCCAAAGGAAGAAAACTATCACCTGATGTAAAATTGTTGATCTCCATGAATGTGATCTGTACAATTTGCCTTTTACCATTTTTCGCGAGAAGGAATTTGAATAGGAGTTTCAGGCCGTATGAAATCATCCGTTACGTTGCTAATACGGTAATGAAGGGACAGAAAGAATTTCACATACAACAACTTTTTCGTATAGCGGAACGGAATTTCAGCATCGAAAAAATTTTCGGGCAAACGCAAGTCTATTGCTATGAAAATTTAGAAATATAAATATGGATAATGGACTCGGCGGAGTTTCAGACGGAATAAAGGGCTTCATCTTAACCCTTATGATCCATACTTACGTTACGCATGCCAAGTCTATTGTAAAAAGCTTTCAAAAATGCAAAATTTGATCATGGAGTCATCGTGGTTTCATGCAGGACAGAAATCATTCTTAACCATAGATTTGACTTCTTCTTCTATCATGAAGTTTTATGCTGGTCCAAATGCTTTACGCATATATGACTTCTATTCAAAGTCTTGTGCCGAACGTGTAGCTTCTATTTTTTTCTGATGCCCTTGTTTAAATGTGACAATTTTGAAGTTTTTGTAATTTCATTAACACAATTAACAACTTTTTATGGTATACAATTTTAAACTCCAAAATAATACACAATAAAAACCTTTCATAATAATTCTGTTTGTGCTTTACTTTGCAATTAGCAACGTCATTGATAGTTTTAAAATTGGGTTTGTTAATACATTAAGTGTGACTAATTTATTATATCGAACATTTTTGTCAATCTATTTGATTATATTGTCAACAGACAAGGTGATGAGCAACTGTTTTACTCTTATGCGTCATGAATGTAATTCTGGGAATTGGTGAAATGTTACCCAAAATTAAAAGATCTCCAATTGAAATTGGACTGAAAAATATTTCTATATTTATATAAATCTCAATGATATTCATATGACAGAGAATTTCCCCACTTTCTATACTGGAAGATGCAAAAACTAACGGCAACTAACCCAGTAAGATGGCCATGTTTTTTGGAAGCCCCATGCTCCAAAAAGGGGTGAAAAGAACGAAAAGAATGATCCTCTGATATTTTTTACTATCCATCCTTATGGAGCACATACCTTTCTCCTCATTGTCTTTAAGAAGTCCTAACATTCTGATCTGCTAGAGGCCACCTCAGATTGTTTAAAAAAATCCCCTATCTTCGAGGCTTCCTCATAGTCTTAAAACCCGACAGCCCTCCTCATTACATACTTCTTTTGTTGGCTGGTTGATGGTAGTCTTTGGTGTCTAAGTGTTGATTTTACTGAAGTTTGCAGGGAATGAGGATTTCTTTGCCAACGTGCTTCTATATTATTATCGGGAGAAGGAGAGCTTTCGTCTAGCAGGCGGGTTTCGAGTTACCGTGTAATGTTAGATTAAACCTTTGTTTCCGTGTCATGTTTCCGGATCGTTCCACCGTCTAAAACACTGGACGACTGCTTTCCGTCAATCACAACATAATCAATTTGATTTCTCATTGTTCGAGTGGTGGTCTTGTGTGTATCTAGATGCTTGACTCTGGTCATGTTTTTTGCTGTCGCAAAGTCAATCAACCTCATGCTGTTGTCCCATATTTATTCATGGAAACTGATTTTTCCAACTGTGAAGCCAAAGATACTTTACGTACTTAGCTGGCTTGTGACAGAACTTTCGTTCCATAGGACGAGCTTAAATATGATTTCCACGCGCGTCGGTCTTTTGCGCAGTTTTCCAATTTGAAAGACCATATTCGGCAATGTTATCTTCCTCCATCTTATTCGTGACCTTACCTTTCTGCGTGAACCATCAGCTGGTTCGCTTTTATATGCCTTATGGGCTGTGGCATCTTCTTCCATTCTCACAACATGGCCTAGTCAACGTAGTCGCTGCAGCTCAATACGTCTAACAATGTCAATGTCCGAGAATAGCTGGTACAACTCATGGTTCATTTGACGGTGATATTCACCGTCAAAGCAGATCGGCCCATAGATCTTTCGGAGAAATTGTCTCTCAAACACACCAAGAGCTGCCTCATCTGCTTGCGCAAGTACCCATGCTTCAGATGCATATAACATCACGGGTAGTATCAGCGTTTTGTAGAGTGTGAGTTTGGTCTGGCGCAAGGTGACCTTGCTTTGGAGTTGTTTGCTCAGACCATAGTAGCATCTGTTGGCCATCACAATCCTTCTCCGAATTTCAAAACTGATGTCGTTTGTTTTGTATAGGTATATAAAATCTTTGACTACCTCGAGGCTGTAGTTCTCAAGTTCCACAGTTGTTCCGAGTCTACTGGTCGTCTTGCGCGTTGATACCATCAGATTGGTCTTCTCGCCGTTTACTGCCAGACCCACTTCGGCAGACTCCTTCTCAATTTGTTCAAAGGTGGCTGTTACCGGTTCCAGTGTTCGACCCATTATGTCGATGTCATCGGTGTAGGCGAGTAACATGTGTTGTTTGGCGTACAGAGTGCCATTTCTGTTCACCTTTGCATCTCGACTTTAACTGCTGATCTTGTGCCAGTTAAAGTTATCTTGCATAGCCGAATTAATTTTGCAGGAATGCCAAACGTAGACATGGCTTTATACACCTCTGAACGAATAGGGCTGTCGAATGCGGCTTTACAGTCGACGAATAGGTGGAATGTGTCGATGTGTTTTTCGTGGGTTTTTCCAGGATTGGCGCAGAGTGAATATCTGGTCAATTCCAGGACTGAAGTCGCATTGGTCCAAAAATGTCGTTGACCATTGGCTTCAGTCGTTCACTCAGTACGCTGGAGTGCGTAAGGAGACTTATTCCTTTACAGTTGGCACAAATCGTCTTGTCTCCTTTTTTGTGCTGAGGTTCCAATCATTGGGCGTACATTCCTCTAGGCAAATTGTACTAATCACCTGGCATCTTACCAGCATCTGCCCACCAGTTTTGAATAGTTCGGCTTGTAATCCGGCACCTGCTGCATATTATTCTTCAGCCGATTGATTGCTATTCTGACCTCATCTTGGTTAGGTGGTACACACTCTATACCGTCATCTATTATTGGTTCTGGGGTATCCTCTTCACCGCTACTATTTGATATCAGAAGTTTTTCAAAATGTTCCTTCCAGATCTTCAGCACGCTGTCTGTATCTCTCACCAGGCTTCCTTCTTCATCTCAACAGCAGGATGTGCCTGCACAAAAGACTTCGGTTTGATGTTTTACCCGTTGGTAGATTTTTCGGACTTCATTCTCACTCCTGTACATCTCGATTTGCTCACGCTCACGTTTTTCTTGTTCTTTCTTATTTTCTTTCTGAAAATACGTTTCTCTCCTCTTCTTTTTTCCCGATAGCTCTCCATCGCATTACGTGTTGCTACTGTCTGCAGGGTTGTTCTATACGCTGCGTTTTTCATATCAGTAGCATTACGACACTCCTGTTCGTACCACGGAATTCTTGATGGTGGTCTTTGGTACCCAAGTGTTGCTTTTGCTGCAGTTTGTGGGTAGTGGGCAATTCTCTGCCACTGTGACAAGGAGTATATTTCTTCATGGAGGCTGAATTTTTCGACGGTGAATGCAAAGATATTTTACCTTTCCATTCTTGTATTAAAATATCCCAGCAGAATGTCATAGCCAGAACATCGGTTATAAGCAGTTCCTACGCGCTCGTAAAATATGTCTTTGGTCAGCTCATCTTTGTCTCCTGTTGGAGTTTGGGGACAAATAAGGCCGAAGTCGAAGGACTTCGCTTTTATGCGGATGAATCTGGAGAAGAGAACTTTTATCCTCCTGCTAACCAAAAATCCGCAGCCAAATTCATGTCTCCTTTCAATAAAGCCATAATCAGAAATTATCAAAGATTTTATAATTTTGTAAAATGTAATTTTGTTCTACTCCGATTTTTTTTTACTTTTCAGTCCAATTTATATTGGGGAAGATTTTTGTGCGTGGAACTTCCATACCTGCTAGCTCTAAAATTTATAGAATACATAATGAAAATATTTTCTAACTTTTTCTCACGACAATTTGTTTGTCCCCTGAAATCATTGTCCTTTCTACAATCCTTGCTCAGTAACTTATTTCTCATTTGCCTAAAAGTTTTCAAGGCTACAATAACTGACTGAATGAGTCGCGGGTCTGGCATAGTCTGGCATCTGTCAATGTTGCCATTTCATTTTGGAAATATTCGGTGTCATTTTCTTAATTAAAAAGCCGTTCGCCATGTACTGAAAAATATACCATAGTATTTTCCAATGAATTATTCACATTGCGATGAAGATGGAAATGAGTGGAAAGAGAGATGGCGTTGGATGCACTTTTCATAATTGTTTTACTTCGACAATATGTCCACATGTTTCGAACACAAAAAATGTCAATAAACTGTAGCTGCAATACGAAGAGAACAAATATTCTTATCAGATTTAATTTCTTGTAAATTCTGAGGAAAACAACGACAAGTGATTGCTTTTAAAAAAAGTTGTATTTTGAATTGAAAATATCATGTTTTCTTGGAAAAAACCAGAAATGTGATACTACATTTCAAAGGTAATTGGTTAACAAATGTACAATTATTGTATTAAAGTAGTCTGACACAATTAGTAATGGAATGGAATTTATGTCAGCAGAAAAAAATAACATTCACAGCTATTAACCATTTGAAAAGGGTGTAGTTCAAAAAAATGATTTGACCTTTTAAAAATGTCGATATTTGAAATGAGTTTTTAATCATTTCGAAAGGTTTCCTTCCATTTATTAATTTTTAGTTCTCATTTGTTTTAACTGGGAAATAAATAAAAAAACGTGTAAACAATAAAATCACCAGATAATGAATCATCAGCAAATGAACACGAGTAACAAAACTTGTTACATATATCCATCACAAAAATTGCAATTACGGGGAAATAGTGCTAGCCAAATTGCTGTAGGAATGCTGCTGGGGGACGAGTTGTTGAGGACAAAAAGGATGACGAAGTGAACAAGCAAACAATAGTCATGGTTGCACAAAAAAGTACATCCGGCTCTATTTGCCATTAAAAAAATGACTGTTGAATGAGGATAACAAAAATGTCGTCATGCTTGAATTGGCTTTTTCGATAATACGCAAATTACACACTTTTTTCAGGTTCGCTTTAAACGCGAAGCTCAGCAGACAGAGTATGGAACACTCAGGACTCAGCACTGCAAACTAAAGGACTCACGATTTACTGGCTATAAATAGGTACTTACTTAGCTGGCTTGTGACAGAACGGCTGTTCCATATTCCGAGCTTAAAAAAGATTCCCAAGCGCGTCGGTCTTGTGCACATCTCATCCAATTTGAAAGACCATGTTCCGAGATGTTGTATTCTACTTAATCTTTCCATCGAGTTCGTGACCTCCTCTTCTGCGTGAACCATCACTTGCCTCGCTTTTATATGCTTTTTGAGTGGGAGAATCCTCATAATTTCTCACAACATGAACTAGCCAATGTAGGCGCTGCAGATCGATCTGTCTGACTATGTCGATGTCCGAGAATAAATGGTATAGCTCATGGTTTATTCGACGACGATATTCACTGTCTATGCAGATCGGCCCATCGATCTTCCGGAGAATTTTTCTCTCAAACACTTCAAGAGCTGCCTCATCAGCGCATGAGTCAGATTCATACAACAGTACGGGCAGTACCAGCGTCTTGAAAAGTGTTTCTTTGGTCTGACGAGAGGTGACCTTGCTTTTGAATTGTTTACTCAGACCATAGTAACATCTGTTGGCCAAAATTATTCTCCTACGGATTTCAAAACTGATGTCATTAGTTTTGTTTACGGTAGTACCGAGTTATATAAAATCGTTCACTAACTCGAAGCTGTAATTTTCAAGATCCACAATTGGTCCGATTCTCTGGACATCTTGAGCTTCAGCTTGGTCTTCTCACTAATGTGTAATGCCAACCCCACATTGGCAGACTGCATCTCAATTCGTTCAAAGAGCTGCCTCATCTGCCCATGAGTCAGATTCATACAGCAGAAAGGGTAAAATCAGCGTCTTATAGAGTGTGGGTTTGGTCTGACGAGAGGTGACCTTGCTTTTGAATTGCTTACTCAGACCATAGTAACATCTGTTGGCCAAAATTATTCTCCTGCGGATTTCAAAACTGATGTCATTAGATCAATGAGCTATATAAAATCGTTCACTAACTCGAAGCTGTAGTTTTCAAGTTGGTCCCAGTCTCTGGACATCTTGGTCTTCTCACTATGTACTGCCAGCCCCACTTTGGCAGACTGCATCTCAATTCGTTCAAAGGTGGATGTTATCGCTCGCAATGTTCGACCCATTATTTCGATGTCGTCGTAGGCATGTAACATATGCTGTGCCATTTCTGTTCGCATTTGCATCACGTATGAATGTTAAACAGGTCACACGACAACTGTCTCCATGTCCAAGTCTTCGTTCGGTATTGAATGCTCCGAGAGGTCCTTTCCGACTTTAACTGTTGACCTTGTACCACTTAAAGTTATCCTGCATAGCCGTATTCATTTTGCAGGAATGCCCAACGCAGACATGACTTTAAATATTTCTGACCGGATAGGGCTGTCAAATACAGCCTTTATAACCGGCGAATAGGAGGAATGTGTCAATGTATTTTTCGTGGGTGAAAATCTGGTCAATGGTGGATTTGCCAGGCCTGAAGTCGCATTGGTATGGTCCAATAATGTCATTGTCCATTGGCTTCAGTTGTTTACACAGCACGCTGGAAAGCCCTGTATATGCTATGGGAAGGAGACTTGGCATATATATTCTTGTCTCCTTTTTGCGCACAGGACACAGGATGCTTAGGTTCCAATCATTGGGTATAAATACGTAGTAGTGTTGTCGAATTTTGTCTCTAATAATAAAATAGATATTTTAATTTTGAACTTAAATTTACAACTCAAAACTCGACCATTCTTACATTAAAAAAATTTAGACGATTTACGATTTTATTAAATCATTTAAATATCGATTCCGACTTTTTGCGGACTAGAGTTAAGTCGATTATAAACGATTTTCAACACGTAGACAAGTATTTGGTTTCACTCGAAACTGCTTCAACAGTGGCTTCTTCGAGCATTTTCAATGCCTTAAATTTTTTAGCTGTGACTTCTTTGAGGCCGTCCCAGGTGACACTTCTGGCCCTGAATTATCTCGAGAGTCCGTCGAATTTCATTCAGAGAATTATGAGCAGCCACTGGTAGTCTTTATTCGATTTGCCTTCCAAACTGTTATTTTCATGTCTGACACAATTTTCAATTTTTTGTTTTATAATTTAACAAAACCCACCCAATAATCCATCTCTCCTTTCCTCACTCTCTTCCCTCTCTCTCTCCATTTGTCTCTCTGCATGTGTCCTCGATGTCAATTAACTTCCCATTTAGGTTAGAACACTTAGTGGTTTAATTTTCTATGTACACTCGCATGTGACATATTTTGACACTTATGGTGGTCGTTGTACTGGATGGCAGATTTAACCGTGGCAAATACGACGAACACCGATTTGTGTAGAGTACTCTTTTGACATGTAGCTTTTTTTAGTGTCCTTTCGTTTTTTCTGTGTAAATGTGAATGACATCGGTTTTTGATATGTGTACGTATTTTTCTGACAGATTATTGGTTAATCGGATTATTAGTGAATACATTTTGTGTGTGGTTATAGGTGACCTGATGAAATGTAATAAAAAGTAAATAAAATATTAAAATGTAAAATATTTTAAAGAAAATGATATCAAATGAAATGTTGATATACAACAATTAATTCCAAAAAAAAAAAAAAAAAAAAAAATATTAATTTAAATGGAAGCTCAAATATAAATTGGACTGAAATAAAAATCCCGATTTAAAAGAAGGTGATATAAAATATGTACCAATAATTGTATTACTATAAAATGCATGTAAGGATCTCTAATAAAAATTGGACTGAAAAACTGGATATCTAAGAAAATAACCGTAGTACACTTTGATCATATTGGAACTCCATCGAGGACTTTCTAATTGGAGATTGTTTTACCCAATCAATGCTATCCGAGGGGATACATTACTTAATTAGCTCGAAGGACCAAATTTTAAATAATAAGATGATATTTTATGATTTTCCGAGAAAACATATTTTGCGGCCGAATCGCGGTTTTTCATACATCGCAATTCAAATTTCTGGCAAATTAAGAATTATTTATTGAAAATATTCTGATATATTATTACAGGGATTTCAATCGTTAGACTAATGGATAATGTCTTGAAAATGTTTGAATTTCAAAAAAGATGGGCTTTTGAATTAATTAAATTCTAACGTCAGTCCGATAATCCGACATAGGCAAGGTTGGTGGTGCTAGTATTGAGTGCAACCGGTTAGCGAACACTAGTTTCTCAAAAATCGTTTAATCCTGGTCACTTCAAGGGAATATTGTAGCGTTCTCCCAAAGTTTCTATTATGGATCCGAACGTAATTAGTGTAATGAAATAGTATGGCGCCCAACGTAGTATTTTTTTTATAAAGGAGCAGTGTAGCGCACGACAGTTTTGACTTCAAGTCCCTTAAAATGTATACCCAATTGCGGCTTCTTTTTATCACTTTAAATCTGGCTCCCAGTCTTTGTTCCTTTCAATTGGAAATTGTTGTGTTTCAATGTTGTTCATTAGAATTAGGCAATCTAGTTCCTGAAACGATTCGTTCCGCAGTAGGAACTAGTTCATTCTTTTAGTTGGTAGTTTATTTTTGTACAATCTTTCCTTGGTACACGTCAGTTAATTTGATCACTGAAGGGGAAGATCTAAATGAACGATTGGATTATGTGGAAGGAGAGCAAAAGGAACGACTTCAATCGTTCGTCAAGTCATTTGGCCAATGAATGAGAGAATCTAGATGAACAATTGGATCAAAAGGAACTATGTGATCGAGGAGTTAACGAACTACTCCATTTAAATGGAATTGTTCAGAGTGGTTTCCGTTGAAGAAACATTCTTCCGTCAATTGATGCTTCAATCGAAGTTATGGACGATGTGGAGAATAATTGTGGCACCTAATTGAGCCTTATCTAAAAGGTAGAATTCTGAATCCCACTTTTGTTTCCTTTCACAAAGAAATTGTCACATCCAAATATGGTTCAAAATAAATAATCTATGCTGGAGAAGAAAAATCGGGATTTCAGTCGTTAGACTAATGGATAATGGTTTGAAAATGTTTGAATTTCAAAAAAGATGGTTTTAAATTAATTGAATTCTAACGTCAGTCCGATAATGCGACATAGGCAAGTTTGGTGGTGCTAGTATTGAGAGCAACCGGTTAGCGAATATTAGTTTCCCAAAAATAGCTTAATCCTAGTCACTTTAAGGGAATATTGGCAATCTAGTTCCTGAAACGATTTGTTCCGCAGTAGGAAGTAGTTCAATATTTTAGTTGGTAGTTTCTTTTTGTACAATCTTTCCTTGGTACAAGTCAGTTAATTTGATCACTGAAGGGGAAGATCTAAATGAACGATTGGATTATGTGGAACAAAGTGAAGGAGAGCAAAAAGGAACGACTGGAGCAAAATGAACTAGATGAACGGAATAACCTGACATAGCTCCAATAGTTCCTTTTGCGGAATTGTTACTTTAAATTAGTTCTTTCCGAAAATGTTTCGATTCACCCTGCAAAAGAACTTTGACCACCTTGCTCCGTACTTATTTTTTTACTTCAATCGTTCGTCAAGTCATTTGGCCAATGAATGAGAGAATCTAGATGAACAATTGGATCAAAAGGAATTATGTGATCGAGGAATTAACGAACTACTCCATTTAAATGGAATTGTTCAGAGTGGTTTCCGTTGAAGAAACATTCTTCCGTCAATTGATGCTTCAATCGAAGTTATGGACGATGTGGAGAATAATTGTGGCACCTAATTGAGCCTTATCTAAAAGGTAGAATTCTGAATCCCACTTTTGTTTCCTTTCACAAAGAAATTGTCACATCCAAAGATGGTTCAGAATAAATAATCTATGCTGGAGAAGAACAATCGGACTTTATATTATAAAATAAATTTGTAGCAGAGATTTTTTAAATCTGGCGCCCATTCGTGGTTCCTTTTTATTCATTTCATTAATTTTAAATGTTATTCAAGTCAAAAAATCTATATATGAATTTAAGCATAGGTCTAACGTTCTGGGATAAATTTAAATGAAGCAAATTATGTTGGAGTTCAATATTATAATCTTATATGGTTATATTGTCACTAAAACCGGATTATTTTAAGGGAATATATATAAAGATATTATTTGAAGTCCAAATGACTTGTTGCTTGTTAGATTTTTCCATAGAGTCTTTAGAAAAAGACTTGATGCGAAGGAGGGAAAAAGGAAATACAGGCGATTTAATCGATATGTCCAGGAGTTAAACGCCACATGCACATATGTATCGGAAAAAAATACGATTCCGGCCAATAGGTTTACTAAAGGAATGGGTGAATATTATTAAAGACAAGTTGGCAGAACTGAAACAACTTGCATCCGAAATCGAGGATGAATAAATAAATTCAGAACTGAAGCGGATTACTCAAATGTGTGAAACCATTGCAAAAGAAGTCGATAGCATCAAACGGGATTATCTATACTTCTATTTTCCGCTCTTTGTCAATAACCTCAGAATGTATGATTTCGCATTGGAGGAAATCTACAATGAAACCGACTATGTACTTAGGAGATGTGACGACGTCAGACATGATTTGTCTGGCATGTCTAAAAACACAGCGCTAATTGCAATGGATATGGAGCTCAATGTATCGCTTCCAAAAGATGCAGGTGTGAAGTTATCTGAAGATATATTCTTCAAATTATATAGAAAGCCCCAAAAAAAGAAAGAGCTGAATTAGGTAGTGGAAACCTTCCTATACTTGGTGCCGCCCTCACTGTGGAGGGAAAGTATTTACAAAAGGCAATGATGGAGACAGTCCACTGGTGCTGAAATTAAAAGAAATTCTCGCAGTTTAGCGAGGAACAAGAAGTCGTTTACCCTACAGATGAAGAAATTTCAAAAAAATGCTGATGTTTTCCCCATGGATGTAGGAGCCTAGGATGATGTGACGTTTGGAGTGAAAAAGGATTGCAGTTCAATAATACCCCATGGTAATTTACATTGTGTTCAATTTAATAATTTCTCCAAAGTTATAAAACCAGTCAAGCTCTTTCATGTTGGAGGAATGTTGACGCATAGGAAAAGATAGAAAAGAGGTTATAGATGACACGGAAACAAAAGAAAAAAGTCTAAAAAGTCGAAGGTATAAATGGACACATTGAAGATTTTATAAAATATGGATTGAATCATCACTACAAGCAAGCTATATTTCATGTGCATCATTGCGGGAAGAAGCCTCCGGTTAATGAAGAGTGGTAGAAGAAATTGCCCAAGAAAAACGATGCCTGGAAGATGAAAGCGGTATATAAAGGGGGAGGAAATTTTGATGGAGGCTCAATAGAAAATTGGCTGCGACGAATCGTGGGTACCGCATCAGTTTCTCATTTTATTTATTATAGTAGATTATAGTTTATTATTAGTAGTATTTAACCCTTTGTGGCCCAATGTTGCCCACAGGCAAATGTTTTAGAGCTAATATTTAATATACTGCTAGTAGATATATATTCTTTGGATTGCATACGCCAAGGTCTGATTATGAACGACACATATCACGAGAAAAATCTAAAAAAAAATAAATTTTTGGTAAAGTTATGAGCTTTTTAATATGGAGAAGAGCTCAAAAATGTGTACAGTAGCAATTTGTGTATACAGTCCAAATTATTTAAATCGCTTCGTATTTGAAATTTACGAACTCTGCCGTCAGAATTATTTTTGTTCTTGTAAAAGAGAATATAGAGAATAAATTAAAATGATTTTTTCGACGATTTGGTATCTGTTTTTCTTGATATTGGGGTTTTATTTTTCAGAAATAATGTACTGTATCTCCCGAATGCAAGAATGTAGCGATGTCAAAATTTGTCCATATCCTATCTAGGATAGTTGCATTAAATCTGTGAACAGAAAATTGTTCTATGATTACGGAAAAAATTCGGGGCTCAAAGGGTTAATATGCATTATGATAGAATAATTCTGCTCACATTGCTTTAGATTAGTCGGGAGCACCGTGTCTAATTTCTTATACAGACGAGCTGCGGCCATCTATATATTTTTAAAATGTTTTGGTCCTTTAAAAAACTCAGTTTTCCCCCACCCGTGGTAAGAGACTCAGTAGACTACAATATATCGCGGATTTTTTAAAGAATACATTTCTTTAAACATTATTTTCAGGACTACAACTATGGTTTGTATAAGGTACTTTTTTGGCGCCCAATCGCGGTTTACATGACGTATAGTTTGGCGCCCGATTGTTTAATGTAATATAAAAGAACATTTTGGCGCCCAACGAAAGTTTCGTTAAAGTACAGCTTGATGCCCAATTCTCGTTTCTATAAAAGAATATTTTGGCGCCCAATCATGGTTTGCAGGAAAAAAACTTTGTTGACTTTTGAATGTGGTTCCTATTAAAGAAAATTTTGGCGGCCAATCTCTTTTATGTAATGAACTTTAGTTTATTCCCTCCTCCGAAAATTTCCATTGGATTTCCTATTAATACAAAATTTCCTCCACATTCATTCATATTTAATTTTCGTATTTTTTTAATAAAACTTGATTTCCTTCTTTTTACTCATCTAACGTTTCCTTCCTTGTTTTCATCTATTTACAGGTTACGCAAAAGATATTTCTGGAGTTGAAAGAGGTATGTATATATGTCTATATAACTTTGGAGTTCATAAAGTTCCCCTCCAAATAAAGAAAAAAAAGCAGGGAACATCCATAGCCTTTTATTTCGTAAATTGCTTCATCCTTTTGCTGCTGCTTTTACTGTTCACTTCCCGTGATAGTGCTCGGCGCTAAACTATGAACTATAGACCATAAGAGTCCTTTAAATTTTCTTAAAAAGACAGAAAAAAGAACTCATTTTTTCATCTTCATCGCTATAATTCCCGGCGCACACATATATATTTATTTTGTACTTTAACTACAATTTCAAAAAAAAAAAAAAAAAAAATGGAAAAAATGCTTGTCGGATTCTCCCTATAATACAAATACAAAGAAGTGGAAAAAGTTTAATGTGGAAGAAAAAAACAACAGAAACAAATATTCTTTTCCCACATATTAGAAGCGCAACAACTCCCAAATGTCCTAAAGGCACCACACTCACAAATATTTAAGCAGCAAGTTTTGTCCTGAACCGAAAACTCTCCAAAGAGAGTTTGGGGTTTTATTTTTTGTGAAAAGAACCAAAACGACGATGATATGCCTGCAAAACCAAACGGAATGTAAATCCACAATTGCCATGAAGAATAGAAAAACCAAAAAAGAATAGCCGAGGATAAAAGACCTCCAACTTGCAGCAGGAACCACTAAACAAATACAACTGCCGCCACCGCTACCGCTCTATACATTTCTCTTTTTTTTTCTTCTACCTCATCCTCTAAGTCCAAAACAGGACATAGTTACAAATTCAAGAGAATTGCATTTTACCACGATTCCTACAGAGCGGAGCGGAACAACAGCAGCAACGAATACTTGTTTTCATTAAATTTTACCGAGTTGTATTTTTCCCCATATCCACGAAACTCACAAAACAAATCGAGATTGTTATACGAATGGAACAAAGAACGAAAAACAGCAGCGAATTTCTCTCCCCCCTTCAGCAAACAAACAAAAACAATTCAAAGGATTTCAAACATTGACTATTCTGTTACTCGTTCGCCTATTTCAAAAAAAATGTATTTCCCTAAAGACCAATCTAAAATATGCTTGCTTCGCTCTGACCTACCTCCTCTAGGAGAGAAGGTGTAATAATTTGCGGAAATGATTTCCAGGAAAAATTTTTGGGGACAAAACTAGAAAAATTGTGTCGCCCAATTGTGTTCCATTGCAAAGTACAAATTCCTGAAGTTGTTCATTTAAAAGGGAAACTGGCGCCGAAGCAGGGGTTCTTCGAACAAAAATCATGCGCTCAAACGCGACACTTCTTTAAATGATATTTCTGGCGCCCAACCATAAAATAGATCAAGGATTTGTGGCTAAAAGATCTACATCTATTGTGGTATCCTTTCATGAAAATATTGGCGCCCAAATAGTTATTTTAGAAGATAGTTTTGGCGCCCAATTGCCGATTCTTTTAAAGAAAAACGTGGCTTCAGTAGCAGTTTTATTTGAATATCATTCTTCTTGTTTGATTCCGCCTGGTTCTGTCTCCAAGTTAAGAAATGCAGCTACTTCCACAGGCTGCAACCATAGATTTTCTGGAGTAAGTCGAGTAAGTTTGGCAGCGCAATTACAAAAGTGAAGTGTGGGATCCTCTACCACATGCTGGGGAAGCATTCTGCACTTGGTCATCAATCCGTGCCCAGTACGAGTAGAGACGAATGTTCCTCTCACTCTCTCTCTAGATCATGCATATCATTCATGCCACGCCTGGGTGGGGAAATCTTATCCATGGTTAGGATGATTTCCCTGGGGCACCCGAGCAGGTACTGCAGCGAAAGCATATTGCTATGCTGACATAAGGGAAGGATTTTAGTCATCTCATGAAGATGGTTTACTGGCGTCATGAGGAGTCACCCTGTTGCAGGGTGGCTTAACTTATCGCAGATATCTGTGGTTTACGTGGACGATTTGAACATTATGTTGAATGTGACCCCGAGTATTTTGGTGTAGTTGGTGGTCGGAATTGTATGCTCCTCAACCTGCACACTCAACGACCTTCTCATCTCCGCAGTCCTTGTGGTGAATAATGTGGCTGACCTCAACAATGGGACCCGACGCCATGATCGTACAATCATCTGCATATGTAACGATTTCTATGCCGTCCAGAAGGCGTGGAATACCGGAAAGGTAGAGGTTAAACAGTACCGGAGAAATCTCTCCAGCCTGGGGAACTCCCTGTTTAATTCTACGGGGTTTGGATTTCTTGTTCCGGAACTCCACGTACGACTGGTGTCCACACATATAGTTGATTATCCAACGTTTCAAACTCGGCCGGAGGGAAGTGATCTTAATGTCCTCAAATAGCGTGGCATGGTTGACAGTATCAAAGGCTTTTAATAGGTCAAGCGCTACCAACACTATTCTATCGCACGGCCATTTCCGTTTAAGTCCTCGACATATATGTGTGGAGATGGCGTGCAACGCTGTTGTTCTTTGCTTACGGAATCCATGTTGATGATCCGCAACTGGATAGCTTTCTCTAATGCTGGCGAGGAGTAATGCCTCAAGGGTTTCCGCTACTGGCGACAAAAGTGAAATCAGCCTGTAAGATTCACCTTTGCTGTCATCCTTGTCCGGCTTCAGTAGCGGGACCACCTTGCCCCTTGTCCAGGCTTCGGGAACGACGTGGGTGGCTATCGACAATTTGAGGACGTTGGTCAAGTACTCGACTCCTGGCTCGTCTAGCTGCTTCAGCATACACATAGATATTCCGTCAGGGCCCAACGCTTTGGATGACTTCGCGTTACGGATGACACATGCAACATCACCGATCGTACGACGAAGTACTCTTCTCTTCGCCCAGTCGCTCTCGGGATGCTCGACAAACTGTCGGTTAATATAACTTGCGCATCTCTTCGGATCAGTCACATTTTCGTCGTTAAATGTGACTGAGGTCATATCATCCTTCTTACCAGGGTTCGAGAGCGACTTAACTGTTGCCCCCAGTTTACTTACTCCGGTACCAATGTTGCAATTCTTCAGGTGCTCCAACCAATTATTCCTCTTGTGCTCCGCGGCTAATCTGCTGACCTCCAACGTAAGTTCCCTGACCCTGGGATCTGCTGGGTTAGATCGACGGAGCTCATCACGCTCATTTGCTAGACCAACTGCTTCTGCTGGGAAATTAGGTCTCATTTCGGGTATTCGACCAGCAGGTATAAATCTAGCAGCTGCAGCAGTAATGATGCCTCGGAATTACCTTTCTGCTACCCGCACATCAGAAGGAATGAAAATGTTCTGTAGCGCTGGTTGGTGAACTCTCTGAATCCTTGACAGTTAGCTTTCCTATGGTTAAGGAAAGTGCGGCGTTCAGATATGACGAAATCGGGCGGTCTGTTAATGGAGGCGATTATGGGGAGGTGGTCTGAGCCAAGAGAAATGACGGGGTGCCAACTGACAACATTTATCAGACCTGGTGACACAATGGTTATGTCTAGCGAACTGCGACACTCTCCCCATATTCTGGTGGGGGCATCCTCATTTACCGTGCAGAACGTGGAGCTATCAATTTGCTCATTACCTAGGACGGAATGTCACAACTCATGGTGGGTATTCTTTATTTGTTATTCTTTTTGGTCGCTGCTTCCAAGGAAGTATTGGAAATATAAATTTTAGCTACTTTTTTACTCGTCATTTTGGCAATATTTTTGCTCACTTCTTCGTCCAGGTTTTATGAAATTTTTAAGCAGAAATCTTAACCTGAGAATAGTTTCTTTTAGAATTTTAGCATCAGCTTATGAAACGCCCTTCTTTTTTCTTCTTCTCATGTTTAGTATTTATTCGATCTTTTGGTGGCCTCTCGAATCATCTGAGGAAATGCGGTGCTTTTCCCGGTCCTTCCTGTCAATTTTAGCTTTATGGGAGCCCAAGTAGCTGTTTGTTTTTATTCCTCGTCCATCGGATATTCCTAAAGCCCTACGAATTTTTTCATAAAGAAAATTCCCTGTGAAAAACGTCCTCTAGGTTTATTTTTCTATGAAACACTATTTTAAATTCCATGCCCCAACCAACCTCGTATCTCCGACATTCCACTCTGGCATTGTGTGTCACTTCTGTTGAATATTAACTCATACACAAATTGCATGTCACTGGGCTTTAAATGTTCGCTTGGTTTTACGGCGTTTGCATTTCTAAAGTGGTTTGAGTTTGAGGAAAAATGGAATGGAACGAACGAATGAAACTCTTTGTTCAGAAGGCTACCCCGTCTCCCTATCCTAACAAATTCATTGAAATGTTTGTTGCCCACGATTGTGTTTGTGTACTGAGCGGGCACACACACGTGTGTTGGGTCCTTGATATCTATTTTGCCCACCATCAACTTTATTTTCCTTTTTGACAATTGAGCATAGCGAATGGTATTAACATTTGGCGTTGTTGTTGCTTGTTTACTCCGTTTTTGTTGCTCTGCACCCCACACGTTCTCCCTCCCTCGATAACTGTATTCTTTTCAGTTCCCATTTGTTGGACCCACAACATTTTTGATGGGTTGAGTGGGAGGTTGGCATATTGTGTGCATATCTCTGGGGCATTTCGTTCGTTCGCTACGTGTCTTCAATTTACCTAGCTCATTGGGTCCCAGCCAACAACATGTGTTTTACCATGTCATTGTGAAATGGTTAAAAGGCTTTCATTTAAACAAATCATAGATTCGCCGAAAAACCCCAGCCACAACGTAACTCCAAGCGTCTCTCTTCTCCACGCACACCCTAACTGGCGCCCAACTCTGCTCTCTGCATTTCTGTTGAATGCGTGATGGCACAAATGTTTTTCGAAAAAACAAAACAAAGTAGATATTGTGGCAGGTCAGCTTGGTAGTCCTCATCGTTCTCGCCTTCCTTCTTCTACGAATCGTTTATCCGTAATGTTTAGGCCTAACAAAAGAAAAATTCAACTCAACGCCAACCATTCCCCTGCGGATTTTTAGGCAAATAAACAATCACGAATGTAAAATTCCCCGGGCCCACAAGATAGAAATGGGTTTCTTGATAATACGGAACATATGGTGGCCTGGCCTGCTCAAATACCAAACAAAAAAATCCCATCTATCTTCGTAACATTTTTAGAGAGTGAGGGATCGTTGAGGGGATGGAGGTACTTAAAGCTTAAATTATTTACTTGAAGTATCCGAAACAAAACAAATGCTGTCCTGGCATTTCGAAATTGTAGCTGAAAAAGTAATGAGGTTTTTGGTGACACAGATGTTGCCCCAAAATGTCGAAAGCGAGGAAAGTAATTTCCAAATTTTCATTTACTTGTGGTAGATTAGAAATTGAAAAGAATTTCAAAATATATTTTTTAATTTTTAGGACTCCATGTTTGGGACATATTGGCTATAATTTAAGCAATCTTATTTCCAGCATTTTCTTCCCTCTATCACAGATATACAGATATATCGTTGGCTACTTTCCTTTTGGAGATTCGGCAAAAAGTTCCTTTGCGTATGCATTTGGGTACGGAAATTGCCTGCAGGTTATAGACTGGCAGAGATGATGGCGCATAAACTCATTATAAAAATAAATTATTTCAATATTAGATGCGGAAGACAAAAGGGAAATGGCGATACGCACAGAGAAAAATCCGCAAGATAATACAAATTATATAATTCGAATGTAACTACTGCTTTAAACATTTTTATTAAAGAAAACATCGCTTCATAAAGGAAAAATGCCGAACTGAGGTCCTGCGAATTTGCTCCTGTAGGAAAAACGCCGAAATGAGGTTCTGTGAATTTTTTCTTATAGGAATAAATTCCGAACTGAGGTCCGGCGATTTTTTTTCTGCGAATTTTTTTCCTATGGGAAAAACGCCGAACTGAGGTTTTGTGAATAATTTCCTATAGGAAAAACCCCGAACTGAAGTTCTGCGAATTTTCTCCTATAGAAAAAAAAGTTCGAAGTGAGGTTCTGCGAATTTTTTCCTACAGAAAAAAGGCAAAACTAAGGTCCGGCGAATTTCTGAAGCATGCGTACTTGCGCAATGAAAAATGCCGAACTTAGGTCCGGCAAATTTTTTCCTATAGGAAAAAAAGCCCGAACTTAGGTCCGGCGAATTTTTTCCTATAGGAAAAAAGGCCGAACTGGATTCCGGCAAATTTCTGAAGCATGGGTACTTGCGCAATAAAAAATGCCGAACTAAGGTCGGGCGAATTTTTTCCCATAAGAAAAAAGCCGAACCTGGGTTCCGGCAAATTTTTTTCCTATAGGAAAAAAAAAACGAAACGGAGGTTCGACAATTTTTCTTTAGAAAAACAATTTCCTATAGCAAAAAATCTGAACAGAAGTCAGGCCATTTTTTCTTATATGGAAAAAAGTCGAAATTAGGTCTGGGAATTTTTTGATAGGAAAAAATGCCGAACTGAGGTTCTGAGGTCATAGGAAGCGATGATGAGCTCATAGACAGTAGTTCTGAGCTCACAACGTAGTTATGATTGTCTCCAAGTAGTCCTAAGTGCCTTCTTAGTAGACGCAAACACTTCGACACAGTCCTGAAGGACCATGAAGGTAGTCCTCTAATGACCTGGAAGTAGCCGATGGGCCTTCAGAGTAATCCTAAAGATATTGAAGTAATACTAAGGCCCTTCCAAGTAGATCTAAATACTTCGAAATAGATAATAAGGCCTTGAAGTATTCCAGAAGGCTTACAATGTAGCCGTAACGGTCTCTAAGTGGTCCTAAGGATCTATGAAGACCTACGGGACAGTCCTAAAGCTCTCGAAGTAGTCCTGAGGGCTTGTGTAATAGCCTAAGGGTCTACGGAGTGGTTTTAAGGATCAAAGTAGACCTAAAGGCTTTGAAGAAGTCCTAAGAGTCTAGAAAGTAGTCCTAAGGGCTTCGACGTAGTCGTAAGAGCCCCAAAGTGGTCCTGAGGGCCAATGAAGTAGTCACAAAGGCCTACAAAGTAGTTCTAAGCATCTACGAAGTAGTCTTAAG
>NW_026886083.1:0-7516 GCF_032173495.1 Musca vetustissima
ACGGGGCTGGGTGGCTATAATTCCAATGTGGAAGGCAAGACACGTTTGTGAAACTGATAGATGGATGGCTGGATGGATGAATGGTTCGGTTGCTTGGGCGGATGATTACATACAATAATTTTTTGTATAACTCCTTTCAAATCCAAGTCAGGTGTCCACCTGGTAGCCAACCAAACAGCCAGTCTCATCATGTTTTTATGCGGCCTTTTGTTTATTTGAAAACCTTTGAAATGACAGATTTTTATCTTCCCAACTCCCGAGAAGATCATTAAACCCTTACCAACATCAAACACCTCAATGGCTGGTGGGGTTTGAAACCAACAACAACAAAAAAATAATTTTATTTTTATTTGAATTTTATACACTTAGTGAATACGATTTTGGAATATTTAACAGATCTCCTCTATGATGGGTGGCCTAATTTTTTTTATGAATTTTTTCTCTTTGTTTTTTTTTTATTTGAATGCAAAATTTTTTGCCACTTCGTTTTGAATTTGCAATAGTTTTGCAAACATTTCTCTTTATTGGAGTTTGAAAGTTGACGTCAGTTGCTATTTTGTTAATCATGACCGAGCGGGCCAGTGAGTGAGAAAAAAATCTAAAAATTAAAATTCTGTTGAAATAATTTTGCAAAGTCTAATGATCTACTGTGTGGTCAATCACACCATATTATTTGAATATTTTTTTCGAATTTGCACAATTTTCAGATTTTTTATTTTAATTGTGGACTGGAGAGATAGTTGGGATAACTTTCTAAAATTTCGGAATTTTTTAAAATTACCAGAACATTTAAATTACTTATTAAAAAATACTAATTGAGAATTAAAAGTCTGGGACATTAAAAAATCAAGCGTGGATTTTTAAAAACAAAATATTTTTTGAAGTTTCTAGAAGGCGCAGATTTTTTTAAAAATACTTTTTGAAATTCCTAGAAGGCGTGGATTTTTTTTTAAAAATATTTTTTGAAGTTCCTAGAAGGCGTGGAGTTTTTTAAAAATATTTTTTGAAGTTCCTAGAAGGCGTGGATTTTTTTAAAAACACTTTTTAAAGTTCCTAGAAGGCGTGGATTTTTTTAAAAATATTTTTTGAAGTTCCTAGAAGGCGTGGCGTTTTTTAAAAATATTTTTTAAAGTTCCTAGAAGGCGAGGATTTTTTTAAAAATATTTTTTGAAGTTCCTAGAAGGCGTGGATTTTTTTAAAAATACTTTTTGAAGTTCCTAGAAGGCGTGGATTTTTTTAAAAATACTTTTTGAAGTTCCTAGAAGGCGTGGATTTTTTTAAAAATACTTTTTGAAGTTCCTAGAAGGCGTGGATTTTTTTTTAAATATTTTTTTAAGTTCCTAGAAGTTCCTAGAAGGCGTGGATTTTTTTAAAAACACTTTTTGAAGTTCCTAGAAGGCGTGGATTTTTTAAACAAAAATATTTTTGAAGTTCCTAGAAGGCGTGGATTTTTTAAACAAAAATATTTTTGAAGTTCCTAGAAGGCGTGGATTTTTTAAACAAAAATATTTTTGAAGTTCCTAGAAGGCGTGGATTTTTTAAACAAAAATATTTTTGAAGTTCCTAGAAGGCGTGGATTTTTTTTAAAATATTTTTTTAAGTTCCTAGAAGTTCCTAGAAGGCGTGGATTTTTTTAAAAACACTTTTTGAAGTTCCTAGAAGGCGTGGATTTTTTTAAAAACACTTTTTGAAGTTCCTAGAAGGCGTCGATTTTTTAAAAAAAATTATTTTTGAAGTTCCTAGAAGGCGTGACATTTTTTAAAAATATTTTTTGAAGTTCCTAGAAGGTGTGGATTTTTTTAAAAACATTTTTTGAAGTTCCTAGAAGGCGTGGATTTTTTAAAAAATATTTATGAAGTTTCTGGAAGGCGTGGATTTTTTAAAAAATATTTTTGAAGTTCCTAGAAGGCATGGCTTTTTTAAAAAAATATTTTTTGAAGTTCCTAGAAGGCGTGGATTTTTTAAAAAATATTTTTGAAGTTTCTAGAAGGCGTGGATTTTTTAAAAAAATATTTTTGAAGTTTCTAGAAGGCGTGGTTTTTAAAAAAAATATTTTTTTAAGTTCCTAGAAGGCGTGGATTTTTTAAAAAATATTTTTGAAGTTTCTAGAAGGCGTGGTTTTTAAAAAAAATATTTTTTTAAGTTCCTAGAAGGTGTGGATTTTTTAAAAAATATTTTTGAAGTTCCTAGAAGGTGTGGATTTTTTTAAAAACATTTTTTGAAGTTCCTAGAATGCGTGGATTTTTTAAAAAATATTTTTGAAATTTCTAGAAGGCGTGGATTTTTTAAAAAATATCTTTGAAATTTCTAGAAGGCGTGGATTTTTTAAAAAATATTTTTGAAGTTCCTAGAAGGCATGGATTTTTTAAAAAAATATTTTTTTAAGTTCCTAGAAGGCGTGGATTTTTTTTAAAATATTTTTTAGGTGTGGATTTTTTTAAAAATATTTTTTGGGGGCGTGGATTTTTTTAAAAATATTTTTTGGGGGCGTGGATTTTTTTAAAAATATTTTTTTAAGTTCCTAGATGGCGTGGATTTTTTTAAAAATATTTTTTTAAGTTCCTAGAAGGCGTGGATTTAAAAAAAAATTGAGTTCCTTGAAGGCGTGGATTTTTTTAAAAATACTTTTTGAAGTTCCTAGAAGGCGTGGATTTTTTTAAAAACTATTTTTGAAGTTCCTAGAATGCATGGATTTTTTAAAAAATATTTTTTTAAGTTCATAGAAGGCGTGGTTTTTTGTTTAAAATACTTTTTGAAGTTCCTAGAAGGCGTGGATTTTTTTAAAAATATTTTTGAAGTTCCTAGAGGGCGTGGATTTTTTAAAAAATATTTTTGAAGTTCCTAGAAGGCGTGGATTTTTTAAAAAATATTTTTGAAGTTCCTAGAAGGTGTGGATTTTTTTAAAAACATTTTTCGAAGTTCCTAGAAGGCGTGGATTTTTTTAAAGATACTTTTTGAAGTTCCTAAAAGGCGTGGATTTTTTAAAATATTTTTTGAAGTTCCTAGAAGGCGTGAAATTTTTTTAAAAATATTTTTTGAAGCATACACACAAGGCGGAGATTTGTAAAAATATTTTTTAAAGCATAGCCACAAGGCGTGGATTTTTAAAAATATTTTTTAAAGCCTACCTATAGGCGTGGATTTTTTAAAAATATTTTTTGAAGTTCCCAGAAGGCGTGGATTTTTTTAAAAATACTTTTTGAAGTTCCTAGAAGGCGTGGATTTTTTTAAAAATATTTTTTAAGTTCCTGGAAGGAGTGGATTTTTTTAAAAATATTTTTTTAAGTTCCTAGATGGCGTGGATTTTTTTAAAAATATTTTTTTAAGTTCCTAGAAGGCGTGGATTTTTTTTAAAATATTTTTTAAAGTTCCTAGAAGGCGTGGATTTTTTTAAAAAATATTTTTTGAAGTTCCTAGAAGGCGTGGATTTTTTTAAAAATATTTTTTGATGTTCCTAGAAGGCGTGGATTTTTTTAAAAATTATTTTTTTAAGTTCCTAGATGGCGTGGATTTTTTTAAAAATTATTTTTTTAAGTTCCTAGATGGCGTGGATTTTTTTAAAAATATTTTTTGAAGTTCCTAGAAGGCGTGGATTTTTTTTAAAATATTTTTTAAAGTTCCTAGAAGGCATGGATTTAAAAAAAAAAATATTTTTTGAAGTTCCTAGAAGGCATGGATTTTTAAAAAAATATTTTTTGAAGTTCCTAGAAGGCGTGGATTTTTTAAAAAATATCTTTGAAGTTTCTAGAAGGCGTGGTTTTTAAAAAAAACTATATTTTTTAAGTTCCTAGAAGGTGTGGATTTTTTAAAAAATATTTCTGAAGTTCCTAGAGGGCGTGGATTTTTTAAAAAATATTTTTGAAGTTCCTAGAAGGCGTGGATTTTTTTAAAAATATTTTTGAAGTTCCTAGAAGGTGTGGATTTTTTTAAAAACATTTTTTGAAGTTCCTAGAAGGCGTGGATTTTTTAAAAAATATTTTTGAAATTTCTAGAAGGCGTGGATTTTTTAAAAAATATTTTTGAAGTTTCTAGAAGGCGTGTATTTTTTTAAAAATATTTTTTGAAGTTCCTAGAAGGCGTGGATTTTTTTAAAAATACTTTTTGAAGTTCCTAGAAGGAGTGGATTTTTTAAAAAATATTTTTGAAGTTCCTAGAAGGCATGGATTTTTTAAAAAAAATATTTTTTGAAGTTTCTAGAAGGCGTAGATTTTTTTAAAAATACTTTTTGAAGTTCCTAGAAGGCGTGGATTTTTTATAAATACTTTTTGAAGTTCCTAGAAGGCGTGTATTTTTTTAAAAATATTTTTTTAAGTTCCTAGAAGGCGTGGATTTTTTTTAAATACTTTTTGAAGTTCCTAGAAGGCGTGGATTTTTTATAAATACTTTTTGAAGTTCCTAGAAGGCGTGGATTTTTTTAAAAATATTTTTTAAGTTCCTGGAAGGAGTGGATTTTTTTAAAAACATTTTTTTAAGTTCCTAGATGGCGTGGATTTTTTTAAAAATATTTTTTGAAGTTCCTAGAAGGCGTGGATTTTTTTAAAATATTTTTTAAAGTTATTAGAAGGCATGGATTTTTTAAAAAAAATATTTTGTGAAGTTCCTAGAAGGCGTAGATTTTTTAAAAAATATTTTTGAAGTTTCTAGAAGGCGTGGATTTTTTAAAAAATATTTTTGAAGTTTCTAGAAGGCGTGGATTTTTTAAAGATACTTTTTGAAGTTCCTAAAAGGCGTGGATTTTTTAAAATATTTTTTGAAGTTCCTAGAAGGCGTGAAATTTTTTAAAAATATGTTTTGAAGTTCCTAGAAGGCGTGGATTTTTTTTAAAAATATGTTTTTAAGTTCCTAGAAGGCGTGGATTTTTTTAAAAATACTTTTTGAAGTTCCTAGAAGGCGTGGATTTTTTTAAAAATATATTTGAAGTTCCAAGAAGGCGTGGATTTTTTTAAAAATATTTTTGAAGTTCCTAGAAGGCGTGGATTTTTTTAATAATATTTTTGAAGTTCCTGGAAGGAGTGGATTTTTTAAAAAATATTTTTAAAGTTTATAGAAGGCGTGGATTTTTTAAAAAATATTTTTTTAAGTTCCTAGAAGGCGTGGATTTTTTTAAAAATATTTTTTTAAGTTCCTAGATGGCGTGGATTTTTTTAAAAATATTTTTTTAAGTTCCTAGAAGGCGTGGATTTTTTTTTAAATATTTTTTAAAGTTCCTAGAAGGCGTGGATTTTTTTAAAAAATATTTTTTGAAGTTCCTAGAAGGCGTGGATTTTTTAAAAAATATTTTTGAAGTTCGTAGAAGGTGTGGATTTTTTTAAAAACATTTTTTGAAGTTCCTAGAAGGCGTGGATTTTTTTAAAAATACTTTTTGAAGTTCCTAGAAGGCGTTGATTTTTTAAAAAATATTTTTGAAGTTTCTAGAAGGCGTGGATTTTTTTAAAAATATTTTTGAAGTTCCTAGAAGGCGTGGATTTTTTTAAAAATATTTTTGAAGTTCCTGGAAGGAGTGGATTTTTTTAAAAATATTTTTTTAAGTTCCTAGAAGGCGTGGATTTTTTTTAAAATACTTTTTGAAGTTCATAGAGGGCGTGGATTTTTTAAAAATACTTTTTGAAGTTCCTAGAAGGCGTGGATTTTTTTAAAAATATTTTTTAAGTTCCTGGAAGGAGTGGATTTTTTTAAAAATATTTTTTTAAGTTCCTAGATGGCGTGGATTTTTTTAAAAATATTTTTTGAAGTTCATAGAAGGCGTGGATTTTTTTTTAATATTTTTTAAAGTTCCTAGAAGGCGTGGATTTTTTTAAAAAATATTTTTTGAAGTTCCTAGAAGGCGTGGATTTTTTTAAAGATACTTTTTGAAGTTCCTAGAAGGCGTGGATTTTTTAAAAAATATTTTTGAAGTTTCTAGAAGGCGTGGATTTTTTAAAAAATATTTTTTGAAGTTCCTAGAAGGCGTGGATTTTTTTAAAAATATTTTTTGATGTTCCTAGAAGGCGTGGATTTTTTTAAAAATTATTTTTTTAAGTTCCTAGATGGCGTGGATTTTTTTAAAAATTATTTTTTTAAGTTCCTAGATGGCGTGGATTTTTTTAAAAATATTTTTTGAAGTTCCTAGAAGGCGTGGATTTTTTTTAAAATATTTTTTAAAGTTCCTAGAAGGCATGGATTTTAAAAAAAAATATTTTTTGAAGTTCCTAGAAGGCATGGATTTTTAAAAAAATATTTTTTGAAGTTCCTAGAAGGCGTGGATTTTTTAAAAAATATCTTTGAAGTTTCTAGAAGGCGTGGTTTTTAAAAAAAACTATATTTTTTAAGTTCCTAGAAGGTGTGGATTTTTTAAAAAATATTTCTGAAGTTCCTAGAGGGCGTGGATTTTTTAAAAAATATTTTTGAAGTTCCTAGAAGGCGTGGATTTTTTTAAAAATATTTTTGAAGTTCCTAGAAGGTGTGGATTTTTTTAAAAACATTTTTTGAAGTTCCTAGAAGGCGTGGATTTTTTAAAAAATATTTTTGAAATTTCTAGAAGGCGTGGATTTTTTAAAAAATATTTTTGAAGTTTCTAGAAGGCGTGTATTTTTTTAAAAATATTTTTTGAAGTTCCTAGAAGGCGTGGATTTTTTTAAAAATACTTTTTGAAGTTCCTAGAAGGAGTGGATTTTTTAAAAAATATTTTTGAAGTTCCTAGAAGGCATGGATTTTTTAAAAAAAATATTTTTTGAAGTTTCTAGAAGGCGTAGATTTTTTTAAAAATACTTTTTGAAGTTCCTAGAAGGCGTGGATTTTTTTTTAAAAATATTTTTTGAAGTTCCTAGAAGGCGTGGATTTTTTCTAAATATTTTTTTCCTAGAAGGCGTGGTTCCTTAGAAGGCGTGGATTTTTTTTAAATACTTTTTGAAGTTCCTAGAAGGCGTGGATTTTTTATAAATACTTTTTGAAGTTCCTAGAAGGCGTGGATTTTTTTAAAAATATTTTTTAAGTTCCTGGAAGGAGTGGATTTTTTTAAAAACATTTTTTTAAGTTCCTAGATGGCGTGGATTTTTTTAAAAATATTTTTTGAAGCCATGACAAGGCGTTGATTTTTAAAAAAATATATTTTTTGAAGCTACAACAAGGCGTGGATTTTTTAAAAAAAATATTTTTTGAAGCCACGACAAGGCGTGGATTTTTTAAAAAATATTTTTGAAGTTTCTAGAAGGCGTGGATTTTTTAAAAAATATTTTTGAAGTTTCTAGAAGGCGTGGATTTTTTAAAGATACTTTTTGAAGTTCCTAAAAGGCGTGGATTTTTTAAAATATTTTTTGAAGTTCCTAGAAGGCGTGAAATTTTTTAAAAATATTTTTTGAAGTTCCTAGAAGGCGTGGATTTTTTTTAAAAATATGTTTTTAAGTTCCTAGAAGGCCAAGAAGGCGTGGATTTTTTTAATAATATTTTTGAAGTTCCTGGAAGGAGTGGATTTTTTAAAAAATATTTTTAAAGTTTATAGAAGGTGTTAATTTTTTAGCAATTAATTAGTTAAGCCACA
>NW_026886084.1:0-7460 GCF_032173495.1 Musca vetustissima
GGTCTCGCGTTGTCCAACTGACCTGGTGCTGTACAATTTCATTATGTTGACTTTGGTGACTTTAATGAGTTGTTCATTTTCCATACTTAGTACATATGTAAATATGTATGTATGTGTGTATGTATATGTTGGTTATACATATTTATTTTATGGGTGATGAGTTAAATATGCTTGTATCTGTCAAGGTTCCTAAAGACTTTAGGTAGGACAATTCAAAAGTTTATTTTTTTGGTCCGACTATGGCGTTTCTAAGATGTTCCTTTGATTGGACCCAAGAACCAATTTTAATTATTTTTTGCATCAAATCGGTCTATATCCATGGAGGGTATATAGATATTTCAATGAAAAATAATTATTCAGTCCAAAGAAACAGACTATCAACTTGAAACATATTTGTTGTCCGAACGTTTGCTCCGTATTCCCATGGTCCGAGCCGGATTGGAGACAAATCCCAAATCATTGTTTGTCTCATAAGTCGATGTCAGTCGCGCTGAGTGCGGAGAAGGGATACATTTTTGGAATAGGTCTGCCATAAGATGGCTAGAATCTGCTCACGATGGGATTTAATAAAAGGTTCCATGTGCGGATTAAATCGGAATTACAACAAGGATTTCTTTTTTCAACCAAGAATCAAAATTGTCGTAATGCTTTTCCCGTATTCTCCAGGCCCCAGCTGTACATAAACCCCCGTGATGGACATCAAACCCAGAGTATGGCTTCTCTTAGTTTGTCATAATTTTATACACCATAGGTCTATGTCGGCGAGATGCGGACTAGGGTTGCGTTTCTGGAATTCCCCGGTTTAAATCGGTCACAGGTTTATATCGGTATGTACTGTATTGATTTTTGATGCTTTAGGAAGTTTTTTGTCTATGTTATAAGAAGGTCATCGGATTTCGTTATTGTTCTGAAACATCCCTCTGCTCCAGAGCCTCTAATACGGCAGATGACTGTCGCAACGCCTGATAATATCTCATTCCTTCAATTCAACTGAGATCCTGGGTATCACGCTGTTACGTATAGAAATATTAAGAAAGGATCGCACGATATGTGCAGGTTTATTATTCGCATTACACCCAACTCCCTTATACTTGAGTCCAGTGACCTATGCACGGAATATATGGGGGTAACAGAGATGCTTAGAGTATGTGTGGACTAACCGATCACACGTATTTGAACATGATAACCTTTTCTTATGAGGTGGAGCAAATCCAAAACTCCAACCTCCCTTTTCACGAAATTTAGCACAGATCATTATAGTCAGTACGCTATACCAAATTTAGTACATGTAGAAAGATATTTAGGGACTTTGGTACACCTTAAATCGGACGAAAATATATATGGGAGCTATATCTAAATCTGAACCGATTTTCACGAAACTTCACGTATGTCATTCTAGTCCTAATTCGGTACGCTATGCCAAATTTCGTTCAAATCGAAGAATATATAGGGACTTTGGTGGACTATTTACCCAAAATCGGACGAAAATATATATGGGAGCTCTATCTAAATCTGAAACGATTTTCATGAATCTTAACACTCATCGTTTTATATTTAATTTGGTACGTTGTGCCAAGTCGATATATATGTATATATTTCGCATGTATAGGGTGCACCATTTACCTTAAATCGGACGAAAATATATATGGGAGCTATATCTAAATCTGAACCGATTTTCACGAAACTTAATACACATCATTCTAGAAATAATTTAGTATGCTATGCCAAATTTCGTGCAAATCGAAAGATATATAGGGACTTTGGTGCACCATTTGCCTTAAATCGGACGAGAATGTATATGGGAGCTATATCTAAATCTGAACCGATTTTCAGGAAACTTCACGTACGTAATTCTAATCCTAATTCGGTACGCTATGCCAAATTTTGTGTAAATCGAAATATATATAGGGACTTTTGTGCACCATTTACCTTGATTCGGACGAAACTATAAATGGGATCTATATCTAAATCTGAACCGATTTTCACGAAACTTAACACTTCTTTCTAGACTTAATTCAATACGCTGTGCTAAATTTCTGCATATCGAAATATATAAGGGTCTTTTGTACACCATTTACATTACATCGGACGAAAAAATATATATGGGAACTATATCTAAATCTGAACCGATTTTTCCCAACTTCAATAGGGCTCGTCCTTGGGCCAAACAAATGAGCTGTGCCAAATTTCATCCAAATCGGATGATAAATGCGACTTGGACTTTGTTTACTATTTAACATCAACAGACGGACGGACATGCATAAACCGATTCAGAAAGTGGTTCGATACATATTCTCAGTGGGAACCATGGGTCTATCTCGTTTCCTTTTGCCTGTTACAAACATATGCACAAAGACATAATACCCTGTACCACAGTGGGGTGAAGGGTCTAAAAATATTGCGACATTGGCAGCCAACTTTCCACAGATTAGCCTCTGCACGTATTCGTAACCGAACCTACTAATATTTGAGCTATTAGTTGCAGGCTCTCCATAGTTATTATGTGAAGATGAGAAGCAGATACAATATGGAACACCTTTCAAAGCCTACATAGGGAATGGTAACCCTGCACATTTTCGCCTGAAATTAACCCATTTTAAGACGCAATTATGAGTCTGGTACTGGAGGATTTTACAGCTTACCATGAATTATTTATTTTATTTCGGTTATATTAAGAGAGAATGGCGTTGGCTCAGATTGAAATGCTGAAATTGAAAATGCTGTTGATGTGCCAATAGTATTCGATATGATGCAGTTCCTGATATTGTAATGAGGTATTAATCCTTAGCCCTTTCTTCCTCTACTATGAGTGAAAATAATAGTAATTTAATTTTTTTGTCTTGATTTTCATTGATCTGCTACTTTTTATGAAATTCAATTTGAAATATTTCTGTTCACACTTTGTAAATTCATCAAAGGAAATCTCATAAATCCTAAATAACCATTTGACACACACACACACACTTACACATACATATGGATTAGTACAATCACTGCAATTGTAATTTAATTGACATTTGTCTTAAATTCAAATTGAAAATTGCAATCAAGTGCTCCATTATTTTGAAAGGAACTTCAATACGTCACAAGGTGTTGAATCGAAAATTTATTTTGAAATGTTTGTGTGCATGTGTGTACTTTTCTACGGCTATGATAGGCAAACCTCCAGTGAATCGTACAAATTACAAGATTTGAAATTTTGCTGCAAGTAATAACATCCTGCTTGCCACACACATACTTAGACACACCTATGCTTGGGATATAACATCTACCTGCCGTTTATCCTTTATATCCGTTTGAATGCACACGAATGCGGAATTAACTGCCGAATAAGATGGTGTGAAATTCGACGCAAATTTATTTGCTTGATAAGGCGTTTTTCATATTCATGAGCAGTTCATTTGGCAAATATTTGAAAAGGAAAATACTGTGATTATTGCATCCTAACCTAATTATTATAGCGTTCGGAATTTAGTGTGAAATATCAATTGGAGGGAGGTTAGTATTATATATGAGGTTCATATTTTGGCCAAGGAAGATATATTTATAAACGTATATGTCGTATGATTCCATTGTCAAATATCATCACTATCGGTCTATGGTGAGATATAGCCACCATATAATGCTACCCCTAATTTTCATTAATTTGATTAATTTAAAATGTCAGAAATATTTTTAAACCTAATTGGCCATAATTTATTGCTTGGGTTATCACTGGGTGGAAAATATTCCTCCAACATTTATAAATATCGGTCGATCTTTAGGTATACCTCCATTTTAAGTCCAGCCCCATAATTGTTTTTTACTATCGTTCCCTCGACACTAATTCTCGCCCCTGCCGACCGAGGGGGTCATCTCCTCATAACGAGAGGAACACTTACACCCCATAGTCCGGATTATGAAGGGATATGATGGTAGGAAAACTACCGGCTACAAACATTTTCACCCGGTCATACATGTATTTACTACGAACAAGGGCAATACAACAAACAACAACATACGAAGAATTGCCTTTTTTATTGCGTCTACAGAGTCGTAAAATGGTATACAATTATATAAACCTCACATATAGCACGGAAGGGATCATTTAATTTATAATTAGATTTTGCTAAAGAAAGTTTAAGTGGAATGTAGTTACGCGTGTTACCTGGAGGCACATTTAATTTTATTTCAACAACTAAAAAAATCCTAACGATATTGCCTAGTAAAAGTTTAGTAATAAAAATTTCTCTGAGCTTTAAACGTCTTCTCTCAAGAGTTGGGAGATCGATAAGTTTCAATCTGTTTTCATAAGGCGGGAGAGCTAAATCTGCATTCCATGGTAAACCTTTAAGTGCAAAAAGAAGAAATTGTATTTGAACGGATTCTAATTTGTCAGAATAACACTTGTAGAAAGGACTCCAATGTACGCAACAGTATTCCAAGGTAGGCCGCACAAGAGTGACAAAGAGACGTTTGGTCACATAGGGATCATCGAACTCTTTAAAATACTTTAGACGAAGGTTTTATAACCTCCACCATAGTATGGAGGGTATATTAAGTTTGTTTTTCCGTTGTAACTCAAATGATTATTTGAAGTGCTTCTTCCACGGAAATGATTTTTATCGCTATGTAGACGATTAGGTTAGAGAATATGCCACATAACAGTAACTACATTCGGAATTATATGGCCCATTGTGATCATCTTAAAAAAAAGTTGCAAAAGAGAATTATAGAAAAGAAAATATGCAAAGGAAGAGTTTAGGGTTGATAAATTAACCATGACAAGTTTTTTGCAAAATAGTAAATTATTTTTGGGTTTATCTCGAAGTATGAATCATTTCTTCAACCTCACATAACCGACAGTATTCCATATCATTATTTTTTCCATTTTAAAAGTAGAGACCTGATCCTGCAATGACCTGAGACGCTTTCTACAGTCATTTTTATCATTTTTTTACCCAAAGGAATCAATATTTCATATTGGTTTGGTTACACAATTTTCGATAAATTTTTAGAAAATCTTAATTGAAAGTTTATCAAAGATGTCTCCCGTACCTGTATCTTCGAAGCATCAGGAGGGTCTCCGCCCAGGACTTCCTGATTGTTGTTCTTACTTTAAAATCCTCAATACACTGAGACAAAATCGAAGTCATAATATTCGGTTAAAAATTTTAGAAACCAGGTTTCTTCCTCCTAGATTTTTTGCGTACTTGACATAATTATATATGTTTTTCGTAAATTATTGAATCGAATCCGACAGTTCTCTATAAAAAAACATTAAGGAAAACTTAATTAAAAATCGGAGACGGTGGATTATATGCTGCCCTTCACCATTTTGGGTACATATAAGAGATGCTCTTTTGTGTACCATTTGTATGAAATCGAGAACAAATATGTATGGAAGGTATATGAAAATTTCAACCGATTTGAGCAAACGTGTAGTACACCAAAGTTCAAAAGTCGGACCCTTCACCGTGTAGCAAAATTATGTATGGTAGCTATATGTAAATATGGACCTAATTGAGCAACCGTTGCATACACCATTTGGTTTTTGAAACTTTAATAAAAACAAGTGAAACCAGTGAACGGAGCAGTATAGTCGGACGGGGTCGACCATATGATACCCTACACAATTACCACGAAAATCAAACTTTCTGCGGTTCTATATTCTGAGCCTGGACAATATTTCGAGATATTTACACCCTTTTTACCGATAATAGATCAACAACTTCACTTTCTAACCCTGGCATATTTTCCATTTTTTTCTTGAAGTGAATTTTTACGCCGTAAAATAAAAAAAAATCACTTTAGGTTCGGTTTGATTGACCCTCGGAATATTGACCGATCATCATCTAAACAGCCACTCTAAGTATTTGGTCAGATCCCCTTCACCTTGTAAAATATGTGATGTTCTGCATATAATGATTGCCTCTAGAGCGACTAGAAAATCTGACAAAATTAAAGTTTTCCCTTCATTGCACCCCCTGAATGAAATCTCAACTTCACCGAAAACTATAGGCGTCGTCCTTGACCATAATCGGAAGTTCATGTACAATTTCAAAGCTATCAGCGCGACATTACCGTTCTCTAATGAAGTAATAGTAATACTATGCATATAGTCACCTTTACCTAATTACGTATAACTCCCACATCGGAGTACATGCAGCCATAAGTTTGGTCTAGGACCAATATTTCGCGGCGTTACAAACTCTTGGGGCTGCACAAAGCTATAATACCCTGACAACATAGTTGTGTAGAGTATAAAAAGCGTTAAGTTCGGCCGGGCCGAACTTTGGATACCCTCCAACATAGGTATACGTACAGTTTCGTGAAATGAGAATATGGGGAACATACCAAAAAGTGGACATATAACGAAAATTCTACCAATCGATTGTTGCAAACCATAATGTAGACCAAATACAAATTTCAGTAATTTGAATCAAAACCCTAAAATTTTTCACCAATATTATGAACGCATGGTAGGGAGAGACATTTACATAAATCTATAAAAGCAATTTAGAGGACAAAGATATATGAGGCATACCTAAAGCGGGACCAATATTGACAACATTGTGTAGGAATTAGCGAATATATGGCATTTTTATGCCTAATTAACGACCGATACAGCTCTATTTCGAAGCTAATATTAATACTCTACACCATATTGTGGTACAGGGTGCTACGTCTTTGTGCATATGTTTGATACAGGCAAAATGAAACGAGATAGACATATGTTTCCTCTTGAGAGTATCCATATAATCACTTTCTGCATGTCCGTCCGTCTATCTGCCCATGTTATATTGTAACCAAAGTACAGGTCGCATTTTTGATCCAAATTGGATAAATTTGGCAAAGCTCATTTATTTGGCCTTAGGACGAACCCAAATGAAAATGGGAAAAATCGGTACAGCTCCCATATATTGTTTCGTTCGATTTTGAGTAAATAGTGCACCAAAGACCCATTGCGCATATGTTTGCAACATGCAAAAGGAAACGAGAAGGACATGGATCCTTTTGAGAATATGCATAGAATCACATTCTGAGTCAATTTATGTATGACCGTCCATCCGTCTGTCCATGTTAAATTGTAAATTTTACATAACACAGCTCATTTATTTAGCCTAAGGACGAACCTTATTGAAATTGGAAAAAATCGGTTCAGATTTAGATATAGCTCCCATATATATCTACGTCCGATTTGATGTAAATGGTGCACAAAAGTCCCACAGGGTAGTGAGCCTAGAATGACGTGTGATAAGTTTCGTGAAAATCGTTTCAGATTTAGATATAGCTCCCATATATATACATATTTTCCTTCGATTTAATGTAAATGGTGCACAAAAGTCCCACATATGTTTCGATTTGCACGAAATTTGTCATATCGTATTGACTTGAGTCTAGAATGATGTATAAATCAATTTCCATACAATTTGTACGCAAACAATTCAAAATCCGCCCGAATGATATTGAATTTAGCA
>NW_026886085.1:0-7557 GCF_032173495.1 Musca vetustissima
CGCCACGTATTGCTCATTTAGTTTAAAGCCGTTAAAATATGAAAATTTGGAGGTATTTTTGTGGGAGAGCTGTAATAATAAGGGTAAAATCTGGCAATTGCTGTTTAAAAGGTTTTGTATCGTACTACAAGAAATTTAATTTGAAATAATAATAATAATTTGATAAACAAGATTGTCAATATGAAAAATATTTTATCGATTAACAAAATTTTTAGTATATATGAGAATTGCTTTATCAAACTATTTTCGAATGGGATTACAATTTTTTTTTTATCGGCGAAAAATCAATCAAATTTTAATTGGATTTTTGAATTTTTTATCAAATGGTTACAATTTTTTTTTCTGTGTTCACTCAAAAAGTTAGACATCTAACGTCAAAAAGAGCGATCTAATAAAAGAAATCCAAACGGACGTAACTACAATAGTATGCTTTTTTATTAATGCAAAAAGGACGTAACTATACTCCTAAAACACTAAAACTCGCAATATTGAAGCATTCTCCCTAATGCTCTAATAGTCCTTGAAAAAAATTATTTAAAAAATCCACGCCTAATGCTCTAATAGTCCTTGAAAAAAATTATTTAAAAAATCCACGCCTAATGCTCTAATAGTCCTTGAAAAAAATTATTTAAAAAATCCACGCCTAATGCTCTAATAGTCCTTGAAAAAAATTATTTAAAAAATCCACGCCTAATGCTCTAATAGTCCTTGAAAAAAATTATTTAAAAAATCCACGCCTAATGCTCTAATAGTCCTTGAAAAAAATTATTTAAAAAATCCACGCCTAATGCTCTAATAGTCCTTGAAAAAAATTATTTAAAAAATCCACGCCTAATGCTCTAATAGTCCTTGAAAAAAATTATTTAAAAAATCCACGCCTAATGCTCTAATAGTCCTTGAAAAAAATTATTTAAAAAATCCACGCCTAATGCTCTAATAGTCCTTGAAAAAAATTATTTAAAAAATCCACGCCTAATGCTCTAATAGTCCTTGAAAAAAATTATTTAAAAAATCCACGCCTGTAGGCCTTGATAGAATATTATTTAAAAAATCCACGCCTAATGCTCTAATAGTCCTTGAAAAAAATTATTTAAAAAATCCACGCCTAATGCTCTAATAGTCCTTGAAAAAAATTATTTAAAAAATCCACGCCTAATGCTCTAATAGTCCTTGAAAAAAATTATTTAAAAAATCCACGCCTAATGCTCTAATAGTCCTTGAAAAAAATTATTTAAAAAATCCAATAAGTGCTTGAAAAAAATTATTTAAAAAATTCCACGCCTTGAAAAAAATTATTTAAAAAATCCACGCCTTGAAAAAAATTATTTAAAAAATTCACGCCTTGAAAAAAATTATTTAAAAAATTCACGCCTTGAAAAAAATTATTTAAAAAATTCACGCCTAAATTTAAAAAATCCGCCTGAAAAAAATAATAGCCTAAAAAATAGTCCTTGAAAAAAATTATTTAAAAAATCCACGCCTAATGCTCTAATAGTCCTTGAAAAAAATTATTTAAAAAATCCACGTCTAATGCTCTAATAGTCCTTGAAAAAAATTATTTAAAAAATCCACGCCTGAAAAAAATGCTCTAATAGTCCTTGAAAAAAATTATTTAAAAAATCCACGCCTAATGCTCTAATAGTCCTTGAAAAAAATTATTTAAAAAATCCACGCCTAATGCTCTAATAGTCCTTGAAAAAAATTATTTAAAAAATCCACGCCTAATGCTCTAATAGTCCTTGAAAAAAATTATTTAAAAAATCCACGCCTAATGCTCTAATAGTCCTTGAAAAAAATTATTTAAAAAATCCACGCCTAATGCTCTAATAGTCCTTGAAAAAAATTATTTAAAAAATCCACGCCTTGAAAAAAATTATTTAAAAAATCCACGCCTACTGCTCTAATAGTCCTTGAAAAAAATTATTTAAAAAATCCACGCCTTGAAAAAAATTATTTAAAAAATCCACGCCTTGAAAAAAATTATTTAAAAAATCCACGCCTAATGCTCTAATAGTCCTTGAAAAAAATTATTTAAAAAATCCACGCCTTGAAAAAAATTATTTAAAAAATCCACGCCTTGAAAAAAATTATTTAAAAAATCCACGCCTTGAAAAAAATTATTTAAAAAATCCACGCCTAATGCTCTAATAGTCCTTGAAAAAAATTATTTAAAAAATCCACGCCTAATGCTCTAATAGTCCTTGAAAAAAATTATTTAAAAAATCCACGCCTAATGCTCTAATAGTCCTTGAAAAAAATTATTTAAAAAATCCACGCCTAATGCTCTAATAGTCCTTGAAAAAAATTATTTAAAAAATCCACGCCTAATGCTCTAATAGTCCTTGAAAAAAATTATTTAAAAAATCCACGCCTAATGCTCTAATAGTCCTTGAAAAAAATTATTTAAAAAATCCACGCCTAATGCTCTAATAGTCCTTGAAAAAAATTATTTAAAAAATCCACGCCTAATGCTCTAATAGTCCTTGAAAAAAATTATTTAAAAAATCCACGCCTAATGCTCTAATAGTCCTTGAAAAAAATTATTTAAAAAATCCACGCCTAATGCTCTAATAGTCCTTGAAAAAAATTATTTAAAAAATCCACGCCTTGAAAAAAATTATTTAAAAAATCCACGCCTAATGCTCTAATAGTCCTTGAAAAAAATTATTTAAAAAATCCACGCCTTGAAAAAAATTATTTAAAAAATCCACGCCTAATGCTCTAATAGTCCTTGAAAAAAACTATTTAAAAAATCCACGCCTTGAAAAAAATTATTTAAAAAATCCACGCCTTGAAAAAAATTATTTAAAAAATCCACGCCTAATGCTCTAATAGTCCTTGAAAAAAATTATTTAAAAAATCCACGCCTTGAAAAAAATTATTTAAAAAATCCACGCCTTGAAAAAAATTATTTAAAAAATCCACGCCTTGAAAAAAATTATTTAAAAAATCCACGCCTAATGCTCTAATAGTCCTTGAAAAAAATTATTTAAAAAATCCACGCCTAATGCTCTAATAGTCCTTGAAAAAAATTATTTAAAAAATCCACGCCTAAGCCTCTAATAGCTTGAAAAAAATTATTTAAAAAATCCACGCCTTGAAAAAAATTATTTAAAAAATCCACGCCTTGAAAAAAATTATTTAAAAAATCCACTAATGCTCTAATAGTCCTTGAAAAAAATTATTTAAAAAATCCACGCCTAATGCTCTAATAGTCCTTGAAAAAAATTATTTAAAAAATCCACGCCTAATGTTCTAATAGTCCTTGAAAAAAATTATTTAAAAAATCCACGCCTAATGTTCTAATAGTCCTTGAAAAAAAAATTATTTAAAAAATCCACGCCTAATGTTCTAATAGTCCTTGAAAAAAAATTATTTAAAAAATCCACGCCTAAGAGTCTGATAGTCCTTGAAAAAAAATTATTTAAAAAATCCACGCCTAATGCTCTAATAGTCCTTGAAAAAAATTATTTAAAAAATCCACGCCTAATGCTCTAATAGTCCTTGAAAAAAAATTATTTAAAAAATCCACGCCTAATGCTCTAATAGTCCTTAAAAAAATTATTAAAAAATCTGCGCCTAATGCTCTAATTATTTAAAAAATCCACGCCTAATGTTCTAATAGTCCTTGAAAAAAATTATTTAAAAAATCCACGCCTAATGTTCTAATAGTCCTTGAAAAAAAAATTATTTAAAAAATCCACGCCTAATGTTCTAATAGTCCTTGAAAAAAAATTATTTAAAAAATCCACGCCTAATGTTCTAATAGTTCTTGAAAAAAAATATTTAAAAAATCTACGCCTAATGCTCTAATAGTCCTTAAAAAAATATTTAAAAAATCCACGCCTAATGCTCTAATAGTCCTTGAAAAAAAATTATTTAAAAAATCCACGCCTAATGCTCTAATAGTCCTTAAAAAAATTATTAAAAAATCTGCGCCTAATGCTCTAATTATTTAAAAAATCCACGACTAATGCTTTAATAGTCCTTGAAAAAAAAATTATTTAAAAAATCCACGCCTAATGCTCTAATAGTCCTTAAAAAAATTATTAAAAAATCTGCGCCTAATGCTCTAATTATTTAAAAAATCCACGCCTAATGCTCTAATAGTCCTTGAAAAAAAAATTATTTAAAAAATCCACGCCTAATGCTCTAATAGTCCTTGAAAAAAATATTTAAAAAATCCACGCCAAATGCTTTAATAGTCCTTGAAAAAAAATTATTTAAAAAATCCACGCCTAATGCTCTAATAGTCCTTGAAAAAAATATTTAAAAAATCCACGCCTAATGCTCTAATAGTTCTTGAAAAAAATTATTTGGAAAATCCACGCCTGGTTGGATAGTCCTTGAAATAAATTATTTAAAAAATCCACGCCTAATGCTCTAATAGTTCTTGAAAAAAATTATTTTAAAAATTCGCACATATCTCTCAGTTAATCATTCAAATAAATTATATTTTTTCTTATAAAAAAAGTCTTGTGTATATAAAACTAAATCCTCCTCCCTCCAACTTACCTCCGCCAACTTTGGAAAGATAACAATAAACAGCATTTTCACCTGCTGCAAACCCGTAAAGCTGACAGCCCGCTTAGCCTTAATATAGAATTCATTTTCCTTATCACGAAATGAATTCACCTGCAGACCAAATGCCGTCGAGGCAATTATATCATTTGTCAGACGCGTAGTTAAATCTTTCATGTCGACATCGATACCCTCAATCGACTTTTGTTGACTTCTTAAATATGCCATGGCCTCATCTACCGTCTGTACCATCAACTGGAACATTTGACGCATTTTACTACCGGTAAATGCGGGACTCAATGTACTTCTCATATCACGCCATTTATCATTTTCCATCATAAACAACGAATGGGAAAATAAATTCTCCGTGGCCCCTGAACTCGATACCTGGCGATTTACAAAATGATCGAAATCTTTTATTAAAATTTGTTTAACCAATTCTGGATCACGTATCATTAAGACCGGCTGACGCATATCAAACGCTCCATAGACCCTGTAATTTTACAATTATGGAAATATATTTAAATCTACATAGATACAAACAAATACAACGAACTTACATTCCCTTATGTCGTTGATGTACTTCACAGAGAAACTCAAAACCCGTCTTACGTTTCATCAACATCTCCCAACTGTTGCCAAACAAAAACCGTGGTTCTTCATATTCCAAATTTCGTTCTTTAAAGAAATTATTATTCTTGGTGGCCCAATAGTAAAACAAAGCACCAGCAATTAAAGCAAATGCAATTATTTCCAACAACATGTTTGCGTTTTCCGCAAATTAACCAATTAGTTAGTCGCTCCGCTAAACGTTTGCAGCAATGTTTTCGTTTCGACTTATAGATTATTAATAAAAATTAATAATTATGTGAAGGATTGCTAACGACTGGCGAAGTCAAGATAATATTTATTTTTCTTTGTTTGTGAATATATATACTATATACAGATTTGTATATATATATATATATATATTAAATATTAAATATTTGAACCTATTCACGTCTAAAGCTGTGATGGTCCCTGAAATAAATTATTTAAAAAATCCACGCCTATAGTTGTGATGGCCCTGAAATAAATTATTTAACAAAATCCACTCCTATAGCTGTGATGGTCCCTGAAATAAATTATTTAAAAAATCCACGCCTATAGTTGTGATGGCCCTGAAATAAATTATTTAACAAAATCCACTCCTATAGCTGTGATGGTCCCTGAAATAAATTATTTAAAAAATCCACGCCTATAGCTGTGATGGTCCCTGAAATAAATTATTTAAAAAATCCACGCCTATAGTTGTGATGGCCCTGAAATAAATTATTTAAAAAATCCACGCCTGTAGCTGTGATGGTCCCTGAAATAAATTATTTAAAAAATCCACGCCTATAGCTGTGATGGTCCCTGAAATAAATTATTTAAAAAATCCACGCCTATAGCTGTGATGGTCCCTGAAATAAATTATTTAAAAAATCCACGCCTATAGCTGTGATGGTCCCTGAAATAAATTATTTAAAAAATCCACGCCTATAGCTGTGATGGTCCCTGAAATAAATTATTTAAAAAATCCACGCCTATAGCTGTGATGGTCCCTGAAATAAATTATTTAAAAAATCCACGCCTATAGCTGTGATGGTCCCTGAAATAAATTATTTAAAAAATCCACGTCTATAGCTGTGATGGTCCCTGAAATAAATTATTTAAAAAATCCACGCCTATAGCTGTGATGGTCCCTGAAATAAATTATTTAAAAAATCCACGCCTATAGCTGTGATGGTCCCTGAAATAAATTATTTAAAAAATCCACGCCTATAGCTGTGATGGTCCCTGAAATAAATTATTTCAAAAATCTGCGCACTATTACTGAATATTTTTTATTTATATTTACATAAATAAATACTTCATATATTAACAAATATTTTACAATTTTTATTGAAAATAGTGAAAAAAAAACAATTTAACCTTTCCTTGGTTTCAGTTTCAACCAAAAACCACCTTTGGGTAACAATTGCATTTTTGTAGGATCTAAGACCAACGGTATACAACTCTTGGCACATGGCTCCAGCTGATAATCACGCAACAAATAGTAAAGGAACACCTTAACCTCCAATAAGGCAAAACGAGTGCCTACAACAAAAAATAAATTCAATATTATTTCCAATACGGAACAAATTAATAGAAAATCAAAATATTACCAATACAATTACGTGGACCCACACCAAATGGCAAATAAGTACCATGATCTATTTTCATTTTATTTTCCGCACTAAAACGTTCCGGATCAAAGACATTGGGATTTTCAAAATAGTTTGGATCCCGTTGGAAGCCACACATAGAAATTCGCACCTTTTCACCTTTCTTTACGACCACACGTTCGCCAGTGTCCTTTGACACATATTCAAAATCTTTATTACATATACGATCTGTTACTCCCGCCACTGGCCATTTTCTTAACACCTCCGATACAACCATTTCCATATAGGGCATTTTTTGCAACAATTCATATGTGACCGGATTACCGTGTAACTCTTCGTCGACTCCATGAATTTCTTCATAGAGTTTTTCTTGAACCTGAGGATTCTCCATCAGCTCATGGGCAGAAAAACTCATTACACCCGAAGATGGTTCGAAGCCGGCGAAGAGGAAGGCCAAACATTGAGCCACAACTTCCATATCAGTCCATTGACGGAAATGGGTTTTCTGCACCTCCGTGGGTATCATACCTCTAGCTTCCATTAGCAAATTGATCATGTCCGGACGTTGTATATTGTGTTCCTGGCGATATTTCATAATGCTCTAATAGTCCTTGAAAAAAATTATTTAAAAAATCCACGCCTAATGCTCTAATAGTCCTTGAAAAAAATTATTTAAAAAATCCACGCCTAATGCTCTAATAGTCCTTGAAAAAAATTATTTAAAAAAGCCACGCCTAATGCTCTAATAGTCCTTGAAAAAAATTATTTAAAAAATCCACGCCTAATGCTCTAATAGTCCTTGAAAAAAATTATTTAAAAAATCCACGCCTAATGCTCTAATAGTCCTTGA
>NW_026886086.1:0-7293 GCF_032173495.1 Musca vetustissima
CACAATTCGTACAAATCAAATGATTTTCAGAGACTTTGGTGCATAAATCGACTCAGAAAGTGAGTCTATGCATATTCTCAAAAGGAACCATTGGTCTATCACGATTATTTTTGCCTGTTACAAATATATGCACAAAGACATAATACCCTGTACCACAGTGTGGTGAAGGGTATAATAAAATTACTGTTAGAATACAGGATTGAGACATTGTTGGAAATTCGAACTCATAAGTACTAAATATGGTACAATTTGGATCTATATGAACGGATAGGGCTGGGATCCTGAAATTTGTCATTAAAAATAAAGTTTTGGAGTGTGAAATTGAGAAGTTTTAGAACCTCCTACTAACGTCTACGAAAAGTAATAAATGATACTAAATTTGATACAATTTGGATGCTGGTGAACGGATAGAGCTGGGATATTTAAATGTGCACTTAAGGTTATTATTGGAGTGCATGACTGAGGTAGTTTTGGAAATTCGTACTTATGGGTACGAAAAGCACAAAATTTGGTACAATGTGGACTTGAGTGAACGGTTAGAACTCGAATTCTGAAAGCTGTCACTTAGGTTACTGTGGGAGTGTATGAAAAGTACAGAATTGTACCAAATCTGGTACAATTTGGAGAACAGACAGAGCTGAAATTCTTAAATTTGAACTTACGATTGCTATTTTAAAGCAGGTCTCATGAAAAAGCACTGGCGCTATTTGTAGATGTTGGATATATCAAGTACACATGGAATTTGTCAAAGAGAGCCGCTAAAGGGTCGATATATATCCATGCTACGACAAACTGCGTTGTCGTAGCATTGACACTATCCTAGTGACACTATCCTAGTGTCATGACGGTCACTGATAATTTCGCTGAAGTACCATTACAAACCATATGATTGCTAGGATTATTGAAGCACGCCCAGAAAGTTTTCAAAATCAAATAATAATAACACCCAATTATGGTTTAAAATACAAAGGATTAGCCAAAAGTCATTAAAATGGTCAAAAACTCATTAAAGTATCAAATTACAGTAAACAAATCGTCTGTCCGTCCGTGTATGTGTGAACACGTGCGCTTTTGTTTACAAATAGTGTGTGTGTGTGTGTGATCCTCCGTTCTGAGTATGGCAATTTGTGTGTGTGTGTGTATGTATAGCAATTTATGTATGTGCGTGTGTGTGTGTGATCCTCCGTTCTGAGTATGGCAATTTATGTATGTGCGTGTGTGTGTGTGATCCTCCGTTCTGAGTATGGCAATTTATGTATGTGCGTGTGTGTGTGTGTGATCCTCCGTTCTGAGTATGGTGTATGTGTGTGTGTGTGTGTGTCTCCGTTCGCAAACTGTGTTGATCGACGTGTGTGGGCGCGCTCTTGACCTTGAGTATGGCAATGTGTGTGCGTGTGTGTGTGTCCGTTCGGTTTAAGAATATTAGGGATGGCAAACTATGTGGGCATGCGCGGAGCTTACCGAAATGTTTACAAGGGGAAGGGGGAACAGATATGTGGAACAAAATATAGGGAATAACAACAACAACAACAGCATGGTTAGCGATAGAAATGGTCAGGGGCATGAAGAGACAGACGCAGTTATGTTTATTTGTTGAGTGTTGGGCATGCGTGGAAAGGGTGGCAAATATGTGGCAAGGGGAAAGGGGGGACAAATATGGGAAACAAACTATAAACAGCATAATGAATTTCGCAATGTTATGCAACTATGATTAGGAGTGAAAAGGGAAGAGGCAGGAACAAATATGTGTTTACGAAATGTTTGGATCCAAGAGGAAACGGGGGGGAGAGGAATATGTACGCCCTAGCTTTGAGTTTGATGTTTATTTCTGATCATATCAATACCAATGTGTTTATGTTAAATCGAGTGTCGTTGAGTGTTGGGCATGCGTGGAAAGGGCGGCAAATATGTGGCAAGGGGAAAGGGGGGGGACAAATATGGGAAACAAACTATACGGACTATAGGGAAAAACATACAACAACATGGTCAGCGATAGAAATGGTCAGAGGCATGAAGAGACAGACGCAGTTATGTTTATTTCTGATCGTATCAATACCAATGTGTTTATGTTAAATCGAGCATCGTTGAGTGTTGGGCATGTGCTTACCGAAATGTTTACAGTGGAAGGGGGGGTGTGGGGAAAATATGGGAAGCAAACTATAGGGACTATAGGGAATAACAACAACATATATTGAAAGCAATATATATGGGTTATAGGGTGCAACAACAACATGCCTGCATCAATTGTAGGATACAAGAGGAAAAGGGGAGGGGGATATGTACGCCCAACACTTGTTGATAAGAACTATTGGGCACAAATATGATACACAGCATAATGAATTTCCCAATCTTAAGCAACTATGACAATGAGTGAAAAGGGAAGAGGCAGGAACAAATATGTGTTTACGGAATGTTTGGATACAAGAGGAAAAGGGGAGAGGAATATGTACGCTCCTCGTTTGACGATACTCATGTTTATATTAATACCAATGTGTTTATGTTAAATCGAGCATCTTTGGATGTTGGGCATGCGTGGAGCTAACCGAAACATTTACAGGGGGAAAGGGGGACAAATATGGCAAACAATCTATACGGATAATAGGGAACAACAAAAACATGCATGCATCGATAAAATGGTCAGCGGTATTAAGAGACGGACGCATGGAGTTGTATGATTTTAGAGACTGATGAATGCCAAAACCTAACCACATCATTATTAATTTAGCACTCTTATGGAGCTATGACACAAAGGGCATGGGGAAGAGGCAGGAAAAAAATTGACAATCGACATTCGGAATGTTTGGTTTCAAGAGGAAAAGAGTATAATGTGTTTAGCTCCACTCCTCTTTTCCTCTATTTTTAATGTGTCAATGAACTTTAGGTAACACCAAGATTAGCAGCAATGCAATTAAACAACCGAAATATTAAAAGGAAAACGAAACGGAAAACGGATTAAGATGAAAAGGGAAATATATATTTTCCTGTATTCAGGGAAACTTTTAATAAATTTAAATGTTTGTGCAAAGACAAAGAAACCATAAAAGACTTGAAAAAATAGTTTATGAAAACACATGTAGGGAGATTCAAATCAGAGATTTGCACTTAAAATATAAATTTGCACTTAAATAAATCAGAGATTTGCACTTAAAATATAAATTTGCATTTTATATGCTTGCGATGTTGTGGTTAAAACGCTTAACATTGTTCGCTGATATATCATAACAACAGAAAAAACGCCATCTATTGCAGTTTGTCGACATATGAGTTGTCTTTGGTTTATGTTGGGTTAGCAGACCCACTTATTAAATATGTATAGCAAATGGCTCAGCCTGTAGATAACGAGGATTAACTCTAATATTAAAGGAATCTGTGTTTGAGAATTATGTTATGGAAATAAGAGAGTTTTTTTTTACTGTGTAGAAGTACTTTCTGTAAAACCAAAAAGAGGTCAGAGACTAACAAAGTGAACAAAAGTGAATACGCTGTGCGAAATTTTATCGTCTATGATATTTTTTAGTATCATGGACTATGAAAATGTACACAAAATTTACACTTAACTAATTGATTTTAAACTAATAAAACTGTCAAATTAATGTAAACAAACTTATAATTTATGGGGGTTTTTTTTGTCTATCCGTCCGTGTGTGTGAACACGTGCATTTTGTTGTTAGTGTAATCCTTTATGTGTGTGTGTCCGTCCGCCTTATTTTTATGAACACGTGCATTTATTTATTAATCCCTTCTCCCTCCCCCACCACCTGCATCTAATGTAAAATACCTAAACAAAAACTGTGTAACGTGGATTTTGGTTCGAAGGAATAAAAAATTGTCAAAATGTTTATAAAGATTTTCCGTCTGCCCCTGTTTGTGTGCACATGATTATTTCATAATAATGTGAAATACATTTATCCTTTCCTCTACCTAACGCATGAAATATTGTGTAACGTAAATTTTGGTTTTCCGATTTTCCGTCTGTTCGTGTTTGGGAATGCACATGGGTATTTCATAATATTGTGAAATACATATGTTGATCGATATGTGTGGGCGATCACAAATGTGTATGGGTATCAATCTATGACCCCACATTTAAACTCATCCTTGTATACCTACATGCAGACGGCAAGTCACCCTTTCTTCAGAGATGTTGTGGTGGTGTACTGTCACCATTTTACACTTGAGAGCAATAAAAAAAAAAACGGGTATTGTACAATTGCGTTTGTCTGCATTCATGTTCACTTGAGAGCAATAAAAAAGGGATCTTCTGCATTTGCGTTTGTCTGCATTCATGTTTATTTTTGGTTATAACAACAAATGTTTGCAAACCAAAGATAATGTGTGTGTGCGATCCTAAATGTATCCTACATTAGGAATCATATGTGGGTTCGTTCATTCAAATACCACTGCTAGTACATTGTCACCCTTTTTACACTTGAAAGAAATTAAGCGGTCATATGAAAACAGTGGTAATTGGTTTGTGTGTGGGCGCTCGCCAATGTACCCTACATTCAGACTCATATGTATATCCAATGTCCCTACACTTGAAGGCGATAAAACAGATATGTAGTCATGTTTATTTGTAATCATATTGTCGCCCAAGGAAATGTGTTTTGAGATGCCTATGGAGTTTATAAATTGAAATATGTATGCTGGATTAGCAGACACATTTGATGAATAAGACAATTGTTTATGTTTAAATTTGTATGCACTGCAGTATGTTGGCTAGAAGACACACTTGTTGCATTCAGGGAGATATGAATATATATTTAATTATAAGGACTTCTGCGAGTTTGTACTATAAAGTATTGAACAGGATTCACTAATTTTACATTCCTTACCAAAGGATATTAATTGTTTACATTAAAACTGTTTAAAAGCGATGCCAGGATTGAAGAAGGCATTCAGTTTAAAAAAACCAGTCAATGTTTTCAGACATTAGAAAACAAAATATTAAAAATTTTAAAAATTAAAAAAAAAAAAAAAAAAAAAAAAAAAAATAAAAAACCTAAAAAATTACAAAATTAATATTAAATTATTTAAAAAATTAAAAAAGTTTAATAAGCTAAAAAAAAGCTTTATTAAGATGGAAGCTGCATTCTTTGAAACAACCGATGATATGTTCTGCTTAGAAGGAGCAAAAATCGGAGAAAGAATTTATGCGAAATATAATATTCGCAACATTGAAGACCCAGATTATGAGGAACCAGAAGTGGACATGGCGAATTTGATGGATGAGGATGAGGATGAGGAAATTCGTCGTACAGGGGAAGAAAACGATGAGCGTGTTGCACATTTATTAGGCGAGAATACGGAAGCCTCAAACGAGACACAGTCAACAACCATAGAGGATGAGGATGATGAAGTACAAGAACAGATCCAAGAATCAATGGATGAGGATGAGGATGAGGAAATTCGTCGTACAGGGGAAGAAAACGATGCGCTTGTCACGTTTATTAGGCGAAAACATGGAAGCCGCAAGCGAGACGCACAGCCAAGAAACAAATATAATTAATATTATAGCAATTCAGGAGGGATCAAAAATTCCTCCTGAACTTCTTAAAGAAATAGAACTATATTTAGCAACAAATAAAGAAGCTATTTTAGATTTAGTTAATGAATTAGATGATAACATGGAAAATAAATATTTAAAAGATTTTTTTGAATATTATAAAAATAAAGAAACTTAAAACAAAAAAAAATTATACATTTGTTTAATTTTCATATACATGGGGGGGGGGGGTTCAAATACAATTATTTTGTGGGGGGGGGGAGGGGTTGGAGAGAGGGAGAGTGAAAACTTCAACTGAATAAAGAGGAAAAAGAATTAATGAGATGCATTTCCAACATAAATAGGGGGCTATTTTCGATTTTAAAATTAGTGTGTAATAAAAACTTAAGCAATGATGTCAAACTCAAATTTAATAAATTTATTCAACTCCTTCAACTATAAAAAAATTATAAGGATGAAGGAGATGGAAGACAACCAGGACTATGTTATCAATGGAGCCTACAGAACACATACAAAATATGGAGAAAGGATTGTGCTCAAGTTGGATGATGCAATATTATACTTGCCAACAAGGTTTCTATCTCTGGGAGACGAAGAGGTTAAGGAATTGGGATGTGGTGGATATTCCATAACAAAATTACCATTACGAGAAGAAGATGATAATACTATATACAAATTGGAGCTAAAACAAATTAAACAATCGAAATACTTTTATCCACCATATTTAACATAAACATTATAAATAAATAAATATTTGAAAATTCACTTCAAAGTTGTTTTTAATTTATATATGGCATGTCAACTTCAGATCATAACATAGTTTGTTAGAAAATCTTTTGGAGGAAAGATGTCTCTACTTAATAGTGAAGATGAACGTCTGAAAACTTTTAACAGTTGGCCATTATCATATCCAGATCCAAAAATAATGGCTGCAGTTGGTCTTTTTTATACTGGAGTAGGAGATGTGGCTAGATGTTATTTTTGTAAAGTTGATATTCTTCATTGGGAGAGAACTGATTGTCCAGTTGCAGAACATCTAAGATGGTCATATGGTTGTCCTTTGATGAGAAGACGAATCACAAACAATATTCCAATTAACCCAAAAATATTAGATTTTTTGCTTCCTGAATTGGGTCCAGATGTTTGCGGTAATACCAGAGTGAATGAGATTTCAACACTTTTCATGTTATTATTCACATTTATAACCTTCAATTCCATAAAACAAATTTTGTGTAAATAAAAAACAAAATGTAAATTAAAAAAAAAAAAATGTGTTTATTTAATCTTTATTAAATCTTCAACATGATCCCAATGTTTTTCAATGAATACAAATATTTTAAATATGTTGTTTATTGAACACTTAAAATTACTATCTAAATGTATAAAACAGTTTGTAAAATAGTTTTGACATGATTTTAAACTTATTTTGTTTTCTAAATTTATTATAGTAGAATTCAGATATTTCTGTAAAAATATTTTTTTTTCTTGTCCAACAACAAAAATGTATTTATAATTGTTTAATGGTGTAAGAACATCTTCGACATCGTTGTAGTCAATATTGCCATCCATCCAATCAAGACCATTTACATATTTCTTACAATAAGTATTTGTTCTGCGTGCCTCCACTGTCAACTCTCTTATATTGAAAGGTGATCGAAAAAAGAAATTATTTGGAATGACAGATGTATAATTATATGTAACATTTGATCCTAAATATTTCAATATTTCTTTTGGAGGTTGTAGATTTCCGAAACTATCATAATATTCAATAATATTATTGTTTTTGT